>NW_026622786.1:19595133-19898167 GCF_023065955.2 Ursus arctos | reverse complement strand
TAACCCCTCTGCCTCTATGCCCCCGTACAGATATGAGCATGTATCTTTCTTTACACTGTATTGAACTGAATTAATATGTTTACATGGCTATATTTCTCACTAGAATGTGAGTTTCTTTGGGAAAGGGACTTCATTATATTCATTGTTCTATCCTAATCACTTAGCGTGTTGTCAGGCACACAGAGAGGGACGATGAAATCTTGTGGAAGTGAACTGAACTGAACTATTAGTAGGGATAATACAGAAAGAAAAAGTCAATATTTTAAAATTCTCTATACGAAAGGGATGAATTGTTTCTAAAATAAATTTTAAAAAGCTAAACATATTTTGGGAGACAAAAGAGAAAATGTGAATGATGTGATTTTGCACATACCTAGGATAGAAATAGAAGAACCTGAGTGGATGGAATTATTTTGATTCAGGACAGTGAAATTTACTAAAATGCTTTTGACCTTGGTTACTTTTTTCTCTCTAATTCCATATTCCTCTAATTCAATCATACTAGTGAATTAGGATTAAAAACAAGAGTTGGATAAAGCTATGATTTCAAGTGCATGGAAATTTAACTAGATACAATTTCAAAGTTTCTAGGCATGCATTACAGTGGGAATGAAATACTGGCTTGCAGCTAGAGCATAATAGACAGGTTGGCAACGGAAAAGTATTTCATGAATTTACACAAGTGAATTTAACTAAGTCGGATTTTGGGGGGTGAAAATATGGGAAAATTGAGCCAAAGTCTCAATATCTGTCTCAGGATATTTAATATTAATTATACTTCAGATAAATAAGAATATTAAGATTACTCCTTCAGGCTAAGTTGAAGTAAATGAATAAATAAGGAAGTTTTCCCCATGTTTTAAGTACCTTTCTGAAATTATAGAATTTGCAGATAGAAATAAATTTAAAAGACAGGGCCTCCTGGCCTTCATTATAAAAGAACTGAGTAAATTAACTGGGAACACAGCAGGGTTTTATTATCAAGGAAGAAATTAGTTCAACATCTTTTAAAACACAATTTTGGGAACTGTGAGTTCACTGGAAGGCAGAGTAAGATATATATTTGACTGTCAAAGACAAGCATTCATTAGTTCTATCATATGTTCTTTCGTTTCTTGTTTTTCTCCTCTTCTCTCTGCCATGGCCCTGACTCCGAGTATTTTCTACTTAGGACAAAGGGCTAAGAATATAATAGCCAAGCAAAATCTTAAAAAAATTAAAAGTAACTATCTTGAATGCAAGAGATAATTAACCAGCCAGTGAACCGGTTGATTTATAGTTCTTCACCATTTATTTACATTTCCTTTCCTCCTCAGTTTTACTATTATTGCCCACTCTACAGAAACAAGGCAAGATACTTTATGGTAAGGTACTCATGATGCCTAGTGTAGTAGCCTCTACCTATAAGACTGTCTTTAAGAATCACGTGTGAGGGGCGCCTGGGTGGCTCAGTCAGTTAAGGCTCTACCTTCTCCTCGGGTCATGATCCCAGGGTCCTGGAATGGAGTTCCTTGTCCTAGGGCTCCCTGCTCTGCAGCTCACTCTTCTTCTCTCCCTCCCTCTGCCCCTCCCCTTGCTCCTGCGCACATGCGCGCATGCTCTCTCTCTCTCTGTCACTCTCTCTCTCAAATAAATAAATGAAAAAAAAATTGTTTTTCAAAGAATCTCATGGGAAAGAAAGAACGAATCATGTGTGAAGTGTTAAAGTATAGACACTCAGAGACGCACTGAATCAACATCCCTGGGGCAGGGGCAGGGGCTGAATGTTGCGTTTCCTGAAGAGGTTCTCAGTTAATTTTAACTTACCAAGGGATGAGAATGTCTAGCCACTGAAGCAAACAAACACTTAGTGGATTATGAAGGGTATAATAGTATGGAAAGTGTATTTTCACTGCTAGTTTTGTGTGAGAAACTGGTGGTTTGAATTGAATACTTGTTTCGGTGCTTCAGCAATTACTGAACTGAGCACTCATGCGGTCTACGAAAACCTTGTAGCTTCCTTACACTGAGGATGGAAGGAATTCCACCTCAGTAAGACTACTTTGTCAAATTTGGGCACATAATAGCATTATACTAGAAAAAAAACCACACCTTACAATAGAGAATACGTGGAATTCTAGCAAATTCCATGAAATAGTCCACACACTTTGCTGTTTTATTTATTATTTATTTATTTACTTTTTTTTTTAAGATTTATTTATTTATTTATTTGACAGAGATAGAGACAGCCAGCGAGAGAGGGAACACAAGCAGGGGAGTGGGAGAGGAAGAAGCAGGCTCATAGCAGAGGAGCCTGATGTGGGGCTTGATCCCATAACGCCGGGATCACTCCCTGAGCCGAAGGCAAGACACTTAACCGCTGTGCCACCCAGGCGCCCCTATTTACTATTTTTAGTTACTGTATGCTTAATCTTATTTTAGGTATTAGGGAATTAGCTGTGAATAAAATAGACAAACTCTCTAACTTCCTGAAGCTGACATTGTAGTGGAGGCAGAGAGAAAGTAATTTTATAAACAACTGAATAAATAAGTGAATTTCAGTTCAATTAAATGCTAACATGAAGGTAGAATATATCATCATAGGAAATGAGGGAAGAAAGATATTTTAGCTAAAATGGTCAGAGAGTATATTTGAATTAATTGGTAACAATCGAAAGAACGAACTATGTGAGGATAAGTGAAGGAGTATTTCTGGCAGAAGAAAAAGTTGGTCTAAAGGGCTAAAGATGGAAAAGAGCTTGATGTATTCAGTTAGCTGAAGGTCAGTGGGTAAGAACCCATCACCTCCAAATATGTATAATGTAGTTCATGTCAAATGCTTCACGTGAAATGTATGACTAAAGCATAACAAGTATTATTTTAGCAAAAATAGTAACTAACCAAAATCTCTATCTAAATTGACTAACTTCTAATATAAAAATTGCATTTCCTCCTATTACTTTAAATATAAGAGGTGATTGTTTTAGGGGGGTAAATAGAAGGGGGAATGAACCATGAGAGACTGTGGACTCTGGGAAACAAACTGAGGGCTTCAGAGGGGAGGGAGGTTGGGGGATTGGGATAGGCTGGTGATGGGTATTAAGGAGGGCACGTATTGCATGGTGTACTGGGTGTTATACACAAAACATGGAACATTACATCAAATACTAAGGATGTACTGCATGGTGACTAACATAACATAATAAAAAATTATTATATAAAAAAAAAGAGGTGATTGTTTTACCGTTGCTTTAACTGAAGAAGAGCAGCTATTCAAATGCATTTTTCTATTGCAGCTTTTGCTCTGGCTATAGGTTTCCTGGTACAAATATCTCACTAAATACCTACTTGGGATTAATTAAAATTTTATAACTGAGTATGTGAATTTTTATTATAAATATCTATACAGCATTCATAAAGAAGTAGTTACATGAAACAAAATTTCTCAAAAGGAGCTATAATGATTGACATTTTTAGGAGGCCATGATATTATTTTAATCTCATATGAAAGGTTTACTTACGTTTTAAAGTTGATTTGTTGTTTGTTTTTAATACAGCCATATTTAATATTTAAAATTTTTTTTGCAAACCGAGCATCCAAAGAATCAGATTTTCTATTTAGATGTATAAAATCAGAAATCCTACCTTTATTCGAGGTTTCCTAATGGTTTAAAGGATTAAAGCAATTAAAAAGCTAAGACGAAATACTGAAGGATCTGGGGGCTCCTGGGTGGCTCAGTTGTTAAGGGTCTGCTTTCTGCCCAGGTCAGGGTCCTGGGATCGAGCCACGCATAGGGCTCCCTGTTAAGCAGGAAGCCTGCTTCTCCCTCTCCCACTCCGCCTGCTTATGTTCCCTCTCTTGCTGTATCTCTCTCTGTCAAATAAATAAAATCTTAAAAAAAAAAAAAGGTACTGAAGGATCTGGAGAACCTCAAAGGTACTTTCTTGAATTAGTTGAATATTCTTTGTCCCCAAAGAGATGAGTTTTCTGAATACATTGTGTAAGTTATTTCACCAAAAGGTAGTGAATGTTTATGTTATGAAATATCTCTCTTTTATGCCCCAGAGCATTGTACAACTTCCATGACTCTATATGGAAGCATTTATAATGAATATATAGATTCAAGGTTTACTTATAATAAATAGTCCTTAAGTCAGACTCCTAGCAAATATCATTGGTCTATTTATTCAAGATTATTTCTCATGTTAAGAGATTAGACCAGTGAGTGTCCCACCATCGCTCACAAAGGGAGTCAATGGCTGGCTGGCCAACTGCTCTAACTCCATTCTCTCCACATATACCTTAAAAGCTCAGGATGAAAGTCATCACAGTAGAACACTATAAGAGAAAATGTAGTGATTTCACAAGACATAGCAAGGATTCAAATTCCAGAAAGCTTGGTAATGTTATTAAAAAGCAAAGTCTTGAAAGGCACAATATGGTCAACATATAGAATTAAAAGCATAGTGATTGTAATACTTCTGTTGAGAAAAATTCTCATAAAAATTTAACTGCTTTAAATAGTTCAAGGACTACTAACTACTAATGCTCTAATAAGGTAAACATCTTCAGTTATTAAAACATAAAATTATCTCAGTCGTAAATAATAATGATATGGATTGTGACTAAGTCTGTTTTTTAAAAAAATAAAAATCTTTTCACACAGAGCACACTCAAAGTTTGTTTATTGGTTTCTTGGAGATTTTTGAAGATTTATTTATTTATTTATTTATTTATTTATTTATTTATTTATTAGAGGGAGAGAGGGAGAGAGAGTGACTGGGGGGGAGGGGCAGAGAGAGAGGGAGAGAGAATCCCCAAGCAAACTCCCCACTGAGCACAGATCCAAAGCGGGGCTTGATCCCAGGACCCTGAGCAGAAATCAAGAGTTGGACACTTAACCAACTGAGCCACCCTGGAGCCTCTGGTTAGTTTTTGTTAAATATCTATACCTATGTGAGAGCACATTGTTATTTGTAATTTTTTAGCTCACAGTCAGCTTTAACATACCCATTTGAGTCTGAATGTTATAATATCCTGGGCTTCCTGGGTAATCATATTTTGGGGCTCTAAGACACATGTATCTCTTTCCTTTTCTTACGTGCTTTCCTTTGTGTTTCCTTTTCTATTTCTTCTTGTCTTCCACCTTCTAGCCATTTTTTTCTCTCTTCCTTCATTTCCTTCCTTTCTTACTAGTTACTCAAATAAGAGTTTCTGGTTCTAAAGTACAGTGAACTAAAATTTGAATCAGCGAGAGACTTTAGATATACCACATATGCCATTCAACCTGTTCCTTTAGGCTAAAACGGGAGAGACTGGAGTACCCCTAAAGTCCTCTCTAGTTTAACTATCCTAAAAGCTGGGGGAAATGTTCTCTTTTTAAAATGCTGATACTTCAGTGGAGGGACTGGGAATGAAAATGATTGTATTTGATAAAATCTATGAAGTAAATAGGTAGAAAATGTATGAAACCATTTGAAGAAAAATAATGACTCCATAAAGAACTTTGGATATGTTGAGTCAACCAGAAGGGGTGGAATTCATCTTGTCAGTTTGTAAGTTTACCAATGTCCAATGACTTTGATGCTTTTATCCTTGTTTCCAAATTCATCTAGATATAATGAAACACTTATCTAAAAATTATGTTTTTGTTTACTCAAAGAGAGGGACTTATTATATCAATGTCTTTTAACTATACTCATAGTTTGCTCTATTGAATTTCCTAATATGCTTATTACCTGATATGTTCCAGCATTGTCCCAAGTAATTCACAGACATTATCTCACTTAATTCTTCTAATGGCTCTGTGAGACACAGATAATTTTTCATACACAGAAGTTTCAAATCCATTTTAGTGTTTATACTCACTTGGCTGCCCTAAAAAATGTATTTTCAAAAAATCAAATGTTTGTAAAATGTTGAAATCTTATGTTACAAATCTTCAGATGCATTTTCCTTCTGATCATCACTCTTGTGGGAAGTATATTTCTTTTAAAGAAAATAGTATGAAACATTCTGATAATGTTCTTTTCATTAAATGTTGTTTCAAAGAATTTTTACTCACAAAAAGATATCTAGGTTAGGTTTGAAAACAGCTTTGCCAGTATATTGTTTTTATATTCATATGCAGTATGGAGTAATATATTCCAAAGAGGCATCAATAGAGACCATTTTAGTTTTCTTTAAAATTGATATGACATCATTCCATAGATGCAATGTAAATACTTCTATACTCTCAGTGATGGTAATAATGTCATCTAATTAAAATGTAGATAAGAATGTTAAGAGGGGAGGGGAATGGGGGAATGGGATAGGCTGGTGATAGGTATTAAGGAGGGCACGTATTGCATGGTGCACTGGGTGTTATACACAAGTAATGAATCATGGAAATTTACATCAAAAACTAGGGATATACTGTATGGTGACTAACATAATATAATAAAAATTATTATAAAAAAAGAATGTTAAGTATGTGTTTAAGTAATGGTATATTTATGTTGTGCAAAGAATGCTGAACAGTAAGTGAGAAACATGGTGTTTTGTCCTTGCACTGAAACAAACTTGCTATGGGACTGAGTAAGATTAACATTTCTCGATTTCATTTTAGTAATCTTAATCATCTCTATCACTGTTTAATCCCAATGTAACGGGAGCTGGAGTAACCCCTTTTTGATCATCTAATCCATATCTACATTTTTACCAATGGGTAAACTGAAAACCGTACAACTTGAGTAAACTTTCCTGGGCAACATAGTTATAAGCCAATCTAAGCCCAGGATTTAGCTATCTAACTTCAAGGCTCTACACCTGTCCTTGGTCATTCAAGTGTGTGAATGTTGCAGTGACGATTCATCCTACCCTTTTAAAACAACTCAAGTTCATATGAACAATGAAAGTGAGTGCCTTCTGCAATTAACGAGCACAGGAAAATATATCCCAACGTAATTATAAAACAGAATAACCTAGCAGTAATAGAATAGCCAGTAGTAGGAGCCATGAACTCTAACTGAAAAATTATGTGACTATTTTTATTTATAAATATAACATTATACAATGGATCCAATGAATATATATTTTAACTCATTTTTGTACACAGGTAAAGATAGAAATTCAAAATATGGAAATTAAAAACTCTAGTTTCCTCTGCAGTAAATTATTCCTCTATGTAACACTACATTTCATGATTTTTTCCTTTGTAATGTTGGCATCGATTCACATCCCTATTAAGCATATGTATAAATTATAATGTAATGTTCTTTAAAAAAAAATTAGTGTCACGGTGGTTGCTTTTGTGCCTGGAGCAATATGACAATCATATGGCCGAATAAGCTGAACAAATAAGAAATTAAAATCATGGATGAATCTGAGCAAAAGCAATCTTAGAAGAGATGTTAATATATTTTAGAGAATTATACATGAGTGCAAGTATAATAAGGTTCCTAATACATAAAGAATGGTTCTAAAAATTAAAATAAAACCTTTTCTATGCATACTATAAAATACATGCCATTACAATTGGGAAAAAAAGGTCTTTTCAAGGTCACAGCTAGCCTGTAATAAACGATTGTTAAGGAGTTTGTTGAGGTATTTACTATTGGCCTGATTTTCAAGCAAGCAAAAGCATCATTAGACTAAAGGCAATTAATTTTAAAATGCTTCAAATTGCAACTAATGAGCTTACAGGATTCCTTACCAGTGAAGGTCAAAGAACTAACTAGATTCCTGAATTTGTCTCTAGTTGTATGACTGAGTTGGTATTGTGAGGTCTCTCACGCACATATCAATCCAACTATCACCCAATAGTAGGGCTGCGGCAAGGTGCTCTGTTAGGAAGGTCAGAGTGGATTCTGTGGGGTTTGTGTAGCATATTAACATCACATTTCTTTTTTGAATGATTTAACTCTAATTTTATTAGGAAGTTCACTTAAATATTGGGTGCCTGGGTGGCTCAGTTGGTTAAGCAGCCAGGTCTTGATGTCTGCTCAGGTCATGATCTCAGGGTCCCGGGATCAAGCCCCACATTGAGCTCCATGCTCAGTGGGGAGTCTGCTTGAAGATTCTCTCTCTCCCTCTGTCTCTTCCCCTGCTCTCTCTCTCTCAAATAAATAAATAAATCTAACAAAAACTCACTTAAATATTGAAGTGTCCCATGTTTCTTAACATAAGAAAAGAAACAAGTATCTTCTATCTTAGCTAACATATTTATATATTCTTTTTAAAATCCATTGGGAATAAAATATTTTATTTTTTTAAATTAAAAAAGTATCACAGGCAGCTTATAATCATGGATGGTATAGACAAAATGTGCTGTATTGAAATCAGTGAAAAGTACTAATCATGAACACCATCCTTTGACCACAGTGGCTGAGATGGTATTGAAAAGTATTTTCTAATCACATTTTGGTATTTATTTGTTTGTCCCCTCATTAATGTTCATATTCATAAAAAAAATTTATTTGTTCCCCTACTCATTTTTTGAACAATTATTTGTTAAACAACTATAGAACACTACGTATTGTATAGGTGGTGGGAATAAGAAAATAAATGTAGAGGCATCAGGGTGGCTTAGTTGGTTAAGCATCCACCTGTGGCTCAGGTCATGATCTCAGGGTCCTTGGATTGAATCCCACATCAGGCGCTCTGCTCAGCAGGAGTCTGCTTCTCCCTCTTATTCTGCCCTGGCTTGTGCTCTCTCGTGGGCTCTCTCTCACTCAATCTCTCTCAAATGAATACGTTTTTTTAAAAAATCCTAAAAAAAAAAAGAAAATAAATGTAAAATGGGCTTTTCTCGAAAGAAATTTAGACTTTGGTGACTAGAGTAAACATTCCAAGAACAATGAAGTATCATTACAGCTGCTACCACAGAAACTCCTCCAGAGCACCATGGAACCACTAATCCTCTTGATCACTGTAACTAACCCTTATAAAAATGTGATTTTTAAAATTTATCCTTCTTGGGTAGTGTTTTTCTGCTGAAGCAATGGTCTACTCTGATCTACAAGGCCTTACCTGAAGTTGAAAGTCTATAAATTGTGTGTGTGTGTGCGCATGTTCAATATTTTCTTGTCCACACTTTATAACGTGGCATTTGGAAGTTGTAAGACAAGATATAGGAAGACTAGTTTAAAGCCTATTGAATAATGTTGACAATCTATTATGAGTCTCTAAATTCAGTCATCAGTATTATTAGCAGGAAGGAGAGGATATGTACAATAGCACAAAGAGAAGAAGAGTCAGGACTTATGGCTTCTTGGGTGTTAAAGTTGAAGAAGAAGAAGGCTTTTGGCTTGGATTTTTAGACTCTATCACTTAAAGTAAGGAAAACAGATTTGAGGAGAACTGGTTTGAGGAAGAAACCAATAAACCAATAAATACATGTTGAGTATTATCTACCTGGATGACTTCTAAAGAAGGCTTTTAAGTAGTCCAATGCGTACATGGGAATGGAACTCATGTAAAGATATTTGGGTAGCATTTTCATCTTTAATCAGAAGGAACAAAAATTAATTTTGTGAATTTCAAATAATAAATTTGTAATTATATGGACTCTTAACTACAGAGACCAAACCGATGGTTACCAGAAGGAGGTGGGTGGGGGGATGGGTGAAAGAGATGATGGGGATTAAGGACAGCATTTGTTGTGATGAGCACCAGGTGATGTATGGAAGTGTTGAATCGCTATATTGTATGTCTGAAGCTAATATTACAGTGTATGTTAACTAACTGGAATTTAAATAAAATCATGAAAAAATAAAAGATATTGCAGAAAAAAGATAAACTGGCAACTTGAAATGAGTTGGCCCCTGGAAAAAAAATAAATTTGCAATTATATGTGTTTTTGTTTCTGTGAATATCTGACATCTTTATTCAGAGTAACTGAAAACAGCTAAAATTTTGTTATTTAAAATTCATAAAACTCAATAAGTGTAAAAGAAGTGTAAATAATTAAACTCTCAAGTACTTTTTCTTTTCAATTTATAGCATTTATAATTCTAAAATTATTAAAGCTTAACATTGAGCTAAGATTTATGAGCAGCTTGCATTAAAATGTGGTCTGAAAAAGAGAATATTTAATGCACAAGATTCAGAGAGAGGAGCAAAGATCAAGGAAGATCAGTTTCAGAGAGGCCAAAGAGAAAACAATTTCAAGAAATAAGTAGTCAGTGGTTTCAAATGCTTTATATTGCTCAAATAATAGGACTGAGTAATTCAATGCATATTTTATATGAAGGAGGAGACCATTGTTTTATTTAAAAGTTGCAAGTGGATGCCAGATTCCTAATGTTTAGGGCATATTAGAAGTGAGAAAGTGAACACAGATGGTAATTTATACCATAGAGAAACTGGCTAAAAAGGGAAGGTGATTGGGGAGTAGCTAGTCAAGTAATGTGTTGTACTTTCGGCCTTTATTTTTGGTTTTAAGTATATTTCAAACATCAATAGGTTTTCCAGCTGGTAACAAAGAACCGAGTGAAGAGGGAGGGATGACTAATACAGAAGAGAAAGAAATGATTGCACAAAATCCTGGAGTAAATGGAAGTGATCATATCAGGATCTGGGCTAAAGATCAGATGCTTACAAGTAGATTGGAAGGGACAACATGACAGATTTACATCTACAGAGGCAAAATTTTTAGTTTATTATCTGCTTAGGGAATTACCTTTTAAAGTATTATTATTATTATTATTTTGCATCTTCTATCTGCCCAGTGAACATACCATAGAATTGAGAATCATCTAAATTCAAATTCTAGCTACTACTTACTAGCTAAGTGACCTAGAACAAATAACATCTATGAGAACTGGTTCTCTCATTTGAAAGGTTGAGGCAATAATTTCTATCTTAAATAGTTCCTGTGATAATTAAATAGATAATTCAAACATTTTTAGTAGAGTGTGTGCCAGAATGAAGGGTGATAAGCTAATGTTTGTTCTTTTTCTAATAGGATACACAAGTGAACAATGTATTTTATTTTTTAATTTTTTTTGAACAATGTGTTTTAATTTTTCAATGAATTGACCTTAAATTGCTAAAGGAGATACTTGCAAAGACTTTCATTATAATACACTCTTTTACTTATGTATTCAAAATTGAAAAACAAATCCTGTCCCCCTATTAACAACTGTCCTAGATGAATATATCGGAACAAGAAGTTACATAAAATAAAAAAATATGTTTTTAATTACTTATTTATTTTTCTATATCCTATGCCTATGATGGATGGTGCAACACAAGAATGCCTTCTAAATTACACCTAAATTAGTATTAGAAGAAATTCTGTTGCATTAATCTTTCTCAAAAATAGCTGCTTGCAGTTGTCTAGTACCCCCCCCACCCCATCCCCCTTATATTTCAGTCTTATTTAAAGCTAGACTAATGTGAAGGAGAAAAACCACAGCTGTGCTTTCTTGGCAGGATTTTCAAATGGTGGCAGCAAAGAATAAAACTTTAATTTTCTGAATATTCCTTGTTTAAACCACATACATATATAGTTCTCTTGTGAGTTTTAGGAATACTGTCTGTGCATACTGCTTCTCCCTCACTTCTGGAAATAAAGTCTACATGAAACCAGAAGTCTTTACCCTCTACCTGGCAGACACTTCAAAAACAAAGATGGAGAAAAAAAATTCAATTATGAAAAACATTTTTTTTAAATAATGAAATCAGTAGAGGCAGAATGTTTCATCAAATAACTATGTTTAAGGTACACATTTATCTCTACAAATTCCTTTAAACTTATACCCATCTACTTTTCTTTTATTCCTTGTCTTGGTCAAAACATCTCTATTTACCTAGTCACTTGCATCTTGGTTTTATCCTGAACTACTTCTTTTCCATCACGCCCTATGTCAATACCCATGTCCTCCAAATAAGATGTTAAGCTCTGATTTCCCTCCTTATGAATAGGATCTTTATCTATATTCTTCAATAACATAATATTAGAATACTCCTGGAATATTTTTCACCTGGACCTTTACACCAGCTCTCTAACTGGACTCAATTCTTACAATCTTGTCTCCTATCATTGTCCACATCACCAGTAATAATCACCTTTCTAAAATCCTCCAATCTCATCTCATTGATTATAAAATAAGATACATATTTCCTGACATTATACATTAGGACATTCATGATTAATGTCTCCTAACCATTTTTTAGACTTCTGTCACTGCTATTCCTCACCTACATCATTATACTGCAGCAATCTGGAACTATTTGCTATGTTTCACATTTGTTCTGCTGCCTTTTACAACCTTTCCCTCAACATTCAGTTCATTCTTACTTGAAATTTCCTCTACTGTATTACTGTTTGCTCTTCCAACTCCCTCCAGGAAAATGGAATTTTCTTGAAGGCAGAAATTTTATCTTATTAGTCCTTTTGTTTTATTCTGTACCGCTTTGGCACAGAGTTGATAAAATTATTCAATTTTTGCTGAATTCATGAAATAATGGAGGCACAGACAAATGGAAAATAGGTTTATGAATGGATTAAAGAAAGCCAACATTCAAGGTTGGAGTAGGTTTGCATTATATTATATCATATTAGATCATCGCTTTCATGTCCTATTTTTGCTTAGCTAGAACTTATTCTTAGCCAGTGCCTTATTCATGAACTTCTCCAAAATCATAACTCATTTATTAAATATTCTGAATTTCAATCAGAAATATCTTTCCATTTACTTTATCACCACAATTTTCTATAGCTCCATAAGGAGATAACCTATTCTCTGCCCTCTGTTGGTGGGAGTTTAAAAACTCCTACAGGGGGCCTGGTGGCTCAGTCAGCTAAGCCTCCAACTCTTGGTCTTAGTTCAGAACAGATCTCAGGGTCCTGAGACCCAGCCCTTCATGGGCTTCATGCTCATTGTGGAGTCTGCTTTTGTTTCTTTCTCTCTCTTCCCATGTCCCTCCCCGCTGCACTCTCTGTGTCTGTCTCTCTAAAATAAATAAATAAATAAATAAATAAATAAATAAATAAATAAATAAATAAGTAAATAAGTAAATAAATAAATAAATCTTAAAAAAAAACACAAAAAACAAAAATCTCCTACAATCTTGTCAAGAAAGTAGCACATTCTAGGTAGCATGTCTCCTGAAGTACAATCTGCGCTCAGATCCTAAACTGTGCTGCATTATAACGATTATTTTTTCCATGCTCTTTCCCATTTCTCCCACCTTTTCCCTGTACACAACCAGTGGCAGCACCTAAATTCAGTTTAGATGACTTACTGTGCAGCCCCTTAATGTCTCATCTCATTGATCTGAACACTGAGGGGACATAGTCCTGGTGAGGAAGTTGGGCAGGCAAACTAGTTTCAGTTAAACCTTCTTAAATCTTCTTACACATCTTTGAAATGCGCAAAATAATTTGCAACTACAGTAACACCAAATAATACAGAATTTTATACTGTAGGAAAAAAAGCAACCATTTAACCATTAATTTACTACTCTAAAAGTATGAAATATAAAATATAAATTTTTATTTATACTATTTTAGTTTTTAGGGTCTGTCCTATAAACTATGAAATCTACAGGTTAGAAAATGATCTCTTTCAGAAACATGGAAGTCCAGATCCAAAAAGCAGAGGAGATCCCTGTGCTAAATGCTACATAGCTTATTCATGCCCTTTAGTTGTTTTACCCCTTCCAAAAGTTATTAGCATTCCATTACTTTGTAACTCATCAGCATCTCCAAATCATATAATAATGATTCCACAAATATAAACTATGAAGTTGACTTGCGATTAATTTTGGAAACATAGAATATTCATGAGTTGTTCTATTGCTATTCTTATGTATTTAAAACTCTTTTAATAACTACTTTTAGAAAAATAATTGACTCGGTCATTCAATCTGAACATGCATTTGATGGTTATTAAACCCAGACACATGTCTACAGAATTCAAATATCTAATCTCCATTAAGATTAAAATATGAAATCAACTTCCTATTCATAACATAATTGTACTGTGTTTTGACAAGTGTATCATCATAATCTGAGCATCGGGTGCGGATGTGCAACTATGTTTTCCAATAGCTGGAAACATGTTTGTCCCTTTATCAGATCATTTGCTTATAACAAATGTCTTATGGGCCTATGATGAAAAATGCTCTCAGAAAATCAAAGAAATCTTCAAAGAATTCAATGACGTGGACTGAGAACTGAATATACAGTATTTTTAAATGCTTAGGATACTCCCCATGGGTGAGACTACTGCTAATGTATTGATAAGTGTTCGATGAAGTGACATGGGGCACAGATATGGGAAAGATATGTTAAAATCAGGGTTCTCACCATGCAGCTCACCACCCTGCTATCATAAAGGATGATAGGGATGATGATGTGGCTGGGAGAATGCCCTTCCTCTCAGTCATTAATTATAAAACTCCAAGTTCCCTGTGAGGAATTAACTTACAATGAAATAATTTACCCATTTGTTCATTCATTCAAGAAATATTTTTTATACCTATTACATATAAACACAGCGAGAGATCACATGAATACAGAAACGGATGAGTTAAAAATGGCCTATGCCTTATGGGCTTAATTCCAAAGAGGGAGACACAGAAATAGTAACTAAATAATTAATTACACTGCGATAAGAAAAATGAAAAAGTACAGAAAGCTGTGACAGTATTAAGAACCCTGATATAATCTGTGAAGTAAGGGTAGGTTTCTTTGTGGTAATATCACTCAATCTGACATCTAAATAATGACTAAATTTGAGCTAAGACATAGAAATGAGAGACTTACAGGTTCAGGAACATCCCATACGAGGCCTTTGAGATTCGATCAGAGAATGGAAAAATTACACCATCTCAGGCTGGAACCCTGAGAAGTGAGGAGTGGTTGGATATTGGGCTCTGAGAAAGGCAGAAGCCAGATAACATAGGTTTTTGTTGGCCACATTAAGCATTCTGGATTTTAATAAAAAAAAGTAAAGGTTTTAATAAAGTCTGTCAGAGTCATGAAATATATAAGACAAATTAATTGTCCTTTTTTTCTTTCATTGTAGTAAATTAAGTTCCTTGCCCAGAAGCAGTGTTGAGATACTGCCAGAGCAGTGTTCCCTAAATTTAAGGTTGGAAATCTTGCAGGGCTTAGAAGCAGCACAATCCAGAACAACTGTCGACATTGGTGCAAATAAACCTGTGCCCACTTTGATGAAAAGGATGCAAGATTCCTATATCATCATTTTCCACTAGCTGGATGACTGCTTCTCGGGTTTATGGTACTGAAAAATGAGCGGTGACAGTAACAAGGTCAGTCGTAGTAAGAGGAGTGCTATATTGCTGAGACTCGGCATGGTCTCCAGCCCTGCAACCAGGATCTCTTTTCTGTTACCTGGGGAAGAATGCTGGCCTACTTCACAAAATGGGTGATTTTCTCATATTGTCTTATTGTAAGTCTTCTCTTCTTGGAGAGCTTTTGCCGACCCACTATATGACACACAAATATTCTGGTCACAAATTAAGAAGTCCGTTAATATACATCTTCCCAAACATTTTTAATCCATCCATGCATTTCTTCTAAACATCTGGTTATCCTATCAAAGCATTATTCATAGATACCTCAAACCAGGCCTTACTTTCCCTTGAAGTGAAATCGAAATGATGATTGTGCCAATTGAGGCTCTGACTACTAAGAGGTGTTCCCTTCTACATCATAATTTAGAATTATGCAAAAGTGGGATTTTGATACTGTTGTGTACTTTTTGCTGGTGCAAGTAAATGGTATAGTGTTAGCTATGAACCAGAATTGGGTAGTTTTCTCATCAGACCCTTGGTCATAGAAATCACTGATGATGTCATACATGTGTTTTGAGGTGAGACATTAAGGGGCCACACAGTAAAGCTGTGAGTGTAAATCAACTTCTAACACAAAGTGCTCGTACTTGTCTGGACATGCTTGAAATAACCTCATATGTACCACCTTTATTTCATGATAAAGCACTGCTGGGAATGTCTAAATTTATTGCCAACAGAATTGTCATAACTCCTGAGTCACCACGTGGAATCATCTCATACCATGCTAAGAATTTTAGTTTATACCATTGTACAGAAACAAGAAAAGAACAATTTTTCAAAAGAAAAATAGTTACGGTAGTACATCTTTTTGTCCCAGACCTTGGGGGACATCACTGTGACTCTTCTTTTTCTTTATTGAGTATAGTTGAACACAGTGTTACATTAATTTCAGTGTACAACGTAGTCATTCAACATCTCTATACATTATGCTGTGCTCACCACAAGTGTAGCTACCATCTGTCACCATACACTGCTATTACAATAGCATTGACTAGATTCCCTAGGCTGTGCCTTGTATTCCTGTGACTTGTTCATTAAATAATCAGAAACTGTATCTCTCACTGCCCTTCACCCATTTTTCCCAGCCGCGCCTTTCTTCCTGGCAACCATCAGTTTGTTCTCTGTGTTCATAGATCTGATTCAGCTTTTTTGTTTATTGTATAATATCCCATTGTCTTTTTCATCAACAAAATGAAAAAGCAACCTACTAAATGGGAAAAGATATTTGTACATGGTATATAGGATAAGAGGTTAATAACCAAAATATATAAAGAATTTATACAACTTGATATCAAAAAACAGCCTGATTAAAAAACGGGCAGACATTTTTCCAAAGAAGACACACAGATGACTGCTAAACACATGAAAAGATGCTAACATCACTAATCTCCTCGGAAATGCAAATGAAAACCACAATGAGATATCACCTTACACCTATCAGAATGGCTAGAATCCAGGAGACAAGAAATAACACTTGTTAGCAAGGACGCAGAGAAAAAGGAACGCTTGCACACTGTTAGTGGGAATGTAAATTAGTACAGCCACTGTAGAAAACAGGATGGAGGCTCCTCCAAAGATTAAAAATAGAAATACCACATGATCCAATAATTCAATTATTGGATGTCTACCCAAAGGAAATGAAAACACTAATTTGAAAAAGACATATGCATCCCTATGTTTATTGCAACATTATTTACAATAGCCAAGATATGGACGCAAACTTAAGTGTCCGCTGATAGATGAATGGATAAAGATGTGGTCTGTATATACATGATGACTCCTCTAATGGCCTTTACCATAGCGGAAGGCCAAAACTGTCTTTACAGCAGATACTTAAGCAATACTAGACCAATAGGATTATAACGGATAGATAGTAAAGCTGTACACACTGCAGCCTATATCGTCCAGAAGCCTTCCTGGGCTACTTCAAAGCTGGCCTTCCCTGAGTCTAAATGGGTCAGAGAAGCACAACACATATTATTTCAAATTTCCGAAAAGTCCCAAACATTTGACAACTTGCTTTAGTGGTGCAAGAAATAATGTGCAGAAAGTTGCCCTATACTGTGGAGTAGATATCTCAAAATATCTACTACATACCCAGTTACTCCACTAATATGACAGAGTTTTCAGGAGAATGATCACTTTTCCTGTGGCATGCAAACAGATTACCGTAGGGTCTAGATGCCCTCTCCTCTTCAGTTTCTATTGTGATGAGAATACCAATGTCATTAGAGGATGTCCTTTGAGATAGTACGATGGTCAAGTTCAAGGCTAAGTGGCTATTCCCAATCCACAAGTGATTTCGCACTGAGGTAAGACATTACAGGTAGAGTGTTGCTGTTCTTGCCAGAGGACAGACAAGTGCTTCCAGTTTTTCTGACTTCTGGGATAGAAATTTTATTTTAATCAGAAAATAAGAATATATCAGGCACCAAGCTTTTACTTATTTATCCATTTTAAGAGAACAAGCTGAAGTGGCAGTGATAATTAGTCAATTAAAGATTAAAAACATGACAATCCACTCATTTTAAAGATTTTATTTATTTATTTATTTGAGAGAGAGAGAGAGAGAGAGCAGTGGAGGGGGAGAGTAAGAGGGAAAAGCAGACTCCCTGTTAAGCAGGAAGCCTGATGTGGGACTTGATCCCAGGACCCCGGGATCATGACCTAAGCTGAAGGTAGACGCTTAACCAACTGAGCCACCCACGCATCCCTGACTCTTATTTTTTAAGACCCATCTTTCATTCTCCAGAAATAATTGATAACTAAAAGAAGATGTGAAAGGAATTATGTCTTCAGTTTAAAATTTTAGATGGTTGAATATATTTCTTTGAACTTTCCCAAAATATTGGTATTGTTTGATTGACTGATTAATCAAACACTAATATATAATTATTGCAGGCCAAACATTATTATAAATGCTCCATAAAATATATAGCAATCTATAAGATAGATATTATAACTAATTGCATATAGCAAAATTAGAATCTAAAATGATTCAGATATTTGTGTAAAGTCACAAAGCATTTAAGTGGTAGAACTGTGATTTTAATCTGTGTGGTCTGATTCTAGAGTCTGTGCTCTTAATTACTACTATTTTGGGAAGTAAAAACATGCTTGTAGGAATTTCCATTTGGACTTTCTCATAATAGACCCTACTTCTTCAGTCAAATGACAATAGGAGATTTCTTTTCTTTTTTACGATTTTTAGTTTTAAGTAATCTCTCCACCCCAACGTGGGACTTAAACTTACAACCCTGAGATCAAAAGTCACATGCTCCACCAACTGAGCCATCCAGGCACCCCTAGGAGAATGTTTATAATTGTAGAGCACATTTATTCCTGAACAATACATCTGGTAATTTGTGAAGGAATAATGGATTAGCTTTAGAATCAAAGTAGGCTTACCATGAAGTGAATTTCATTCAAGCCTTCATTTATTATTTGGTGCTCTAGCCTCCACTGTAATTAAGGAAAGAAGAACATGTCTTAGTCCCCAGATTACTGAAAATGTATAGTCACTGTTGACAAATACTAACAAGATCTAAGTGTTTCACTTTCTGATTGTATAGTTATTCCTTTGTCATTAGAGAAGGCTAGAAAGAAGATTCTGAGAATGTATTTATCTAATTTTTTTTTAGGTCTTTCTGAATCTGTGAACTAAATTGACTTAGGAATTAATTCAGCAGTCATGATTCTAGTATTTCAGAGAAAGCCTCCATTACCTAAGCCCAACTTTATTTTATTTAAAAATTATTAGTGAGTGGAATATTAGCAGGTTGCCAATCATGGGATCTTATCAGCTGCTACTAAAGACTCCTGCATGTGAGATAGATCTGATAAATACTTGGACTCTGCTGTTGAAAGTACTCACTGGTCATTTTAGCCCTTCCAGGATTCTGCCATGTCCACTAAAATCAATGAGCCATTTTCAAATGAAGTGAATTTCAAGAGTATCATTATATTAAGGGATTTATGGCATACGTATTTATCACCGGCCACTACAGAGATTTAGTCTCAGGCAATCAACCAAGCAAATAATTGAGATTATATTCTGATAATTGACTAGAAACCATGAGGGAGGAAAATAATCTTCAGGTACAGACGTCGGGAGAAGAAGTTAGAGTGGATTCATAATTTGTAAATCACCCATTTTGCATCTATATCTTCTTATAGGATGCTTAAGACGTCTACTTCACCAAAGCCTTGAAAAATTCATTAGTGAGTGATGTGTCAGCATCTTTGAAAGGGATTTTCATAGCTTTGGATAATATTTCTATATGGGTGAAGAAAGCTCTGTAGTGTACTGATTAAGAGGACAAACTCTGAATCATAATGGCTGTTTCACACTCACCATCTATTAGTTTGGCAAATTGTGTAAACACTTTCTGCCTCTTTATCTTTACTTGTAAAGTGAGGATGACACTCATCACAACCCAACAGAGCTGCTGTTAGTGTTCCCTGACAAATACAGAAGTCCCCCACCTTCTACCATCTGACACCCTTAACTGGTTTCCTAAAGCTTGGCTGTCAGGGAGGGCCACTCACTTCTAATCATATAAAGAGCTTGAATTCTTTACTCTTCCTACTTTTGGGGATTTCACCACTAATGCCAGATTCAAAATTTCTGTGTTCTTTGTTTTGTTTTCTCTATTCGTTTCTTTTTTCTTTTTGTATCTGATTAGGTGTGGCTTTGCCCCATGGCCCTGCTCTAAATGCCAAGGTAACTGATTAAAGGAATATCTAGTCTTTCCCTCTTGTACACTGAGAATTGAGTTCTGCATCCCGTGACACCTTAAGGTTACATAAAGTAAACTGTACAAGGTGTAGATGACTGGAAGATAGAAAAATGATACATATCTGCTTTAAAGGTAGCTCATAGAGCTAACTGTGATGCTAGATAACCTTCAGATTATATTTATCTCCTCTGATTCATCAGCCTACAAAAAGAGAATTTGTTCATCAATAGAAATAAGTATTCCATTCTACGTGGCAATTAAAGATGATAGTGAAATTTGCTAATGTGACTCCACCCAAAATTTTAGAAATTATGGACTGTGGTAAAAAATCAGTGGAAATAACTTTATAACAACATGGTTTTCAGTTTTTTTCTTTGATGTCTATCTAAATTCAAAAGATACTCTTCTTTCTACATAGTAACTATCCTTTCAGTGTAACTAATAGTTATCTATAATTGTTTATAGACAGAGCAGACATAAGCAAAATGCAGAGCAGTGTATACCAAGTAATAACCCAATAAATTCATATTAATAAAATGTTGTGAATTATTTATGTTGCACTTGCCTTACGAGTGGAAAGATTTTGCCATTTTCTACCTTGAGAATTATTAACTTTTAAGGTTTTAACAGGCTAGGTAATAATTTTCAAGTCAAATTTCAAAGTTTAAATTAATTGTCCAGATGCATTTTCACATATGCATTGTCTTGGAAGAGATGTGTTCTTTGGAAGGTGTTAAATTCAAATTTAAGGATATTTAGTCACAATGTAAGTGGCCCATATAGAATTCTATATTGTAATTAAAGAATAGCTTTGTACAGAAGATAACTATCTTCCAATACATGTGATCAGTAAATTGTAATTTTGTCATTTCCAAAAAAAAAAAAAAATCACATCTGCTCTTTCTTTGGTATTTCTTCTTATATCACTATACAGTCATTACAAAAAAACCCATCTGTGATGCATAGATAAATCTTCTAACTGGAGAACAGCACAGTTACCTAACTCATCTCTATTTCAGTTTGTGGCTGAATTCTATCTATCCTCTATACAGTGGCAAATTTAAGCTTTCAAAATGTAAATAGGATCACATTGTTTCTATTCATTCATATTTCCTTTAAAATTAGAATCAAATCCCAGTGATTTGTTATGATCCTCATAATTTTCAAATCAACCCTAGTTGATTTGCAACTAGAACCTCATAATTTTCCACCTTTCTAGCTCCTAACGCCCACCTTGTGCCATTCTTCTTGCCTTTGGCATACACCTTTCAAATTATTCATCATTGAGTTTTGATGTTCATTAAGCATTATTTAGACTGAGTCTCTTTGCACATATCATTCCTTTTACCCAGAAAAAAAATACTAATAATTTTTCCTATACTTTGTTCATCTAGGTCCTTTTCAATAGTCAAGTCAATGATATTACTTCTTAATAGAGATTTCCTTTCATCATCTTATCTTTATCCTTGACACTAAATTCTTCAAAATATCAATACTTAATTAATTTGATGTTCACTTACTCTGAGTCTCTGTATCTAGATTTTAAGCTCTGTGATATGAGTGAGGTATTTTGCTTGCTGTGTTCATAATCTCATGCAGAGTGCTAAGTAAAATGTCTGGTGCATACAGATATGATATCATTTACTCACTAAGTGGTATGAGTGAATGAATGAATGAGTGAGGCTTCATGATTAAACCCCTTTATTTGTATATATATATATGCATATATGCATTAATATTACTTTTGTTTCAGTTGTTTGATTACAGTGTAAATAATTATAACTAGAGACTTCACAAACGTGGTGAATAACAGACTGACTCAGCATTTTCAGTGGTTTTAAAAATCCACAAGGAAAGAAACTATCCTGAAAAATTGCACTATTTCTTCAATAATAGAACATATATATTTAAATTTTTTATTAATTTGTATGTAGATATGTAATGATATATATGGAGACAGAAAGAGAGAGAGATGGAGAGAAAGAAAGATTTATTTATTTTTATTTATTTATTTTTTTTAAAGATTTTATTTATTTATGTGACAGAGATAGAGACAGCCAGCGAGAGAGGGAACACAGCAGGGGGAGTGGGAGAGGAAGAAGCAGGCTCATAGCGGAAGAGCCTGATGTGGGACTCGATCCCGGATCACCAGGATCACGCCCTGAGCCGAAGGCAGACGCTTTAACGACTGCGCTACCCAGGCGCCCCAGAAAGAAAGATTTAAACTTAGTTTACAGATGTGCAGATATGTTGCATATGTTTGCAGGTAGTGGTTGAAGGTATATTCTAAAGTTCAATTTTATTATAGTCATCACATTAATTTAATAACGTAAAATACCTTATTAATATTAAAATAATATAAAATTTGCTGTAAAAACAAATCTATATATATCAAAATGATATGTGTTTTTTTTTTCCTTTTGATCTGTCCTGTGTAGGAGAGACACACAAGGAAAACATTCACATTCTAATACTACAAATGCTATAATAGTGATTTTGAGGGAATGCAAAAAAAGAGTATCAGGAAAGACTTGCTGAAAGAAATTGTAGTTGAACCTTGAAAAATAAATAGGGGTTGATCATGGGTTAGAAGACTTAATATTGTTAAAATGTTCATAACTCCCTAAAGCCATCTACAGATTCAATGTAATACCTATAAAAAAACAAATGGCATTTCTTATAGTAAAAGAAAAATAATTCTTTTTTTTTTAAAGATTTTATTTATTTGACAGAGAGAGAGAGAGCACAAGCAGTGGGGCGGGGCAGAGGGAAAGGGAGAAGCAGACTCCCTGATGAGCAAGGAGCCCGATGTGGGGCTCGATCCTGAGACTCCGGGAATCATGACCCGAGCCGAAGGCAGACACTCAACCAACTGAGCCAGCGAGGCGCCCCGAAAAATAATTCTAAATTTCAATCGGAACCATAAAAGACTGAACAACTAAAGCAATCTTGATAAAGAAGAACAAAATGGACACATCACACTTTCTGGTTTCAAAATATATTCCAGAGCTAAAGTAATTAAAACAGTATGATACTGGCATAAGGATAGACATATGGATAAAGAGAACAGAACGGAATCCAGAAATAAACTCATGCATATATGGTAAACTAATCTTAGAGAAGTGTGCCAATAGGGGAAAGGTAAAATCTTCAACAAATAGTGCTAGGGAACTAGATATTCACACCCAAAGGAATGAAATTAGACCCTTATCTTACATCATTCACACAAATAAACCTAAAAGGAAAAAAGATTTAAACATAGACTTAAAACTGTAAAACCCCTAGGAGAAAATTTAAGGGAAAACCTTCACGACTGTTTAAGACAACGATTTCCTAAGGAATCATGGAAAATATTTACAAACTATACATACGATGGACGGTTAATATCCAAACTATGTAAAGAACTCATACAACTCCATAAAAACAGCAGCAGCAACAATAATCTATAACTTAATTTAAAAGTGGGCAAAGGAATTGAATAGACATCTTCCCAAAGAAGATACAGGAATGAACAACAGGTATATGGAAAGATGCTAAACATCTCTAGTTATCAGGGAAATACAAATCAAAATTACAATGAAATATTATTTCACACGTATTAGAATGGGTATATCTATATATCTGTAGGGGTGTGTGTGTGTGTGTGTGTGTGTGTGTTTGTTGGTAAAGAAGTGGGGAAATTGGAATCCTTCTGTAGTATTGATAAGAATGCAAATTGGTAGAGCTTCTACAGAAAACAGTATAGAATCTCCTCAAAAAGTTAAAAATGTAACTACCATAAGATCCTATTTCTGGGTATATAGGCAATAGAATTGAAATTATGATCTTAAAATGATATCTTTACTCCCATATTCATTGCAGCATATTTACAAAATAGAAGAGATATGGAAACAAACCAAAAATTGATCAGCAAGAGATAAAAGATAAAGAAAGGAGAGATGGTACAGTGAAATATATTCAGCCTTAAAAAAGAAGGAAATTGTGGCATTTGTGACAAAGTGGATGAGCCTGGAAAATATTATGTTAAGTGAAATAAACCAGTGATGGAAGGACAAATACTGCATGGTTTCACTTATATGAGGTAACTAAAATAGTGAAACGCATAGAACCAGAGTGGAATGGTGGTTGCTAGAAAGCGGGTGGGGAAGAAAGGGAAATAGGAAGTTGCTGTGTCATGCATATAAAGTTCCAGTCATACAAATTCTAGAGATCTGCTATTGAATATGGTGCCTTTAGTTAATAATGCTATATTGTACACCTCAAGATTTGTTAAAAAGGTAGATTTCATATTTTTTATAATAATATTATTTATTATATTGTTAGTCACCATACAGTACATCCCTAGTTTTTGATGTAAAGTTCTATGATTCATTACTTGCGTATAACACCCAGTGCACCATGCGATATGTGCCCTCCTTAATACCATATTTTCTTACCATAAATAAGCAAATGAATAAATAAATAAGGTTGATCACATTAAAAAATATAAAAGCATTATCCTGAGCACTATATGTAAAGAACAGAAGAAAGGAAAGGCAAATATGCTTGGGGTACATGAAATTGTTTGGCATGGTCCTACTTATATGTAATTGTTTGTGTATGATGAGTGGACACAAATAAAATTTTACTTTTAAAATATTCCATTTTAAACTATGTATCATAATCATTACAGTGATTTTTTTAAAATTTTCAATTGTTTCCCTAGTCTATCACATTTTAAATGTTCAAGATCATTAAAAGTTAAGTGGAACAGCTTACTACTCCTTGTTCACATATAAGGTAAATAAAGATAAATAGAAAATTCACAATAAATCTCTTCACAATTTGAGTAACAGCTCAAATATTTCCCTTTATTACTTTCTAAAAGTCATTCAAAAACAAAAACATTTTCCCTTAAAACCCCAGTAAATGTTGATCTAAAATAATTTTACATTTAAAAAAGGACAAATGAATAAGCATCCTGTTCAAGTTTCAATGGAAAAACCTGCAACATATGAAGAAACATAATTTACCTTGACACATCATTATTTGTTAAGATAAATTAATAAACAGCACCTTTGGGTGCAACCAATCTGTTCAATTGCTGTCAGCGTTGATTAGAATATGTCTAAACTGTAATAAACTGTGAATGTATTAATATATGATAGTGTCCTTTGTTTATTTAATGTGAAGCAATTACCACTTATTCATTCCACCAATCACAATTTTCCATGAGTGATTCTGCCTCTTCTTACAGTGTTCAAATGAACAAGGCCATTAGTCACATTTTATTGTTGCCCAAAGCTATTATTTACTCTGAGTTAGAGATACTGTGGTGATTTAAATAGGTAATATGCATCCTCACTAATCAGGTTTGTTCAAGAGATGTATGATTAGTAATATCAGAAAGAGAAAGATATCACAAATGAAAACAATGTAAATTTAATCTTAGTGTGTGTGTGTATATATATATATATATATACATATATATATATGTCTGTTAATTGCAACAATATTCAATTCAATGTTGAATATTCAATTCAAATCTTCCATGAATGTTTTTCTACTAAATAGTACAATGTTCCTTATATATTAATATTTGTTTTTTATAAGAACTTCTTTACAAAACAATTATGGTCAGACTAATTGAATCTTAATTGTGTCAATAACATATCACATTACTTATAAAAATTATTTCTCTTTATTTTCCAATTATGACTCTTAATAATTTATTTTCTCTCTCTTTTTGTTTTGTAAGTCTTTTTCTTTATTTCCTGAAGACTAGGTACTTTCAAATTTATCAAATAATTATATCTACTCTGACTCAATTTTCTCATATCTATTTTTTCATGGATAACTTGGAATTTCAAAACTGTCTGGTTTGGTTTTGGTTCAGATTTTAGATTGACATATTGTACTTTCTTCAGATGTCTTATGTCATAGTAACATATTTGTTTCATTCCATAACTATGAAGGGTTTCAAACAGTTCTCTAGTATACAGGCATACCTTGTTTTATTGTATTTCATGGATACTGTGTTTTTTACAAATTGAAGGTTTGTGACTCAAGCAAATCACTTAACACAATTTTTCCAACAGCATTTTCTTGTTTCATGTCTCTGCGTCACATTTTGAGGATTCTTAGAATATTTCAAACTTTTTCATTATTATTATATTTGCTACGGAAATCTGTATTAGTGTAGTGATTTTTGATGTTACTATTGTAATTGTTTTGGGGTGCCACAAACCACACCTATATAAGATGGCAAAAAATCCGTACATATTGAGTGTGTTCTAACTGCTCCACTAACGGGCCGTTTGTTTATTTCTCTCTGTCTCCTTGGGCCTCCTATTCCCTGAGACACAATGATATTGAAATTAGACCAATTAACAACCCTACCATGGCCTCTAAGTGTTCGAGTGAAAAGAAGAATTGCAATTCTCTCACTTTAAATCAAAAGCTAGAAATGATTAAGCTTAAAGAGGGAATGTCAAAGTTGAGATTGGTCAAAAACTAGGCCTGTTGCGCCAAATAGTTAGCCAAGTTGTAAATGCAAAGGAAAAGCTCTTGAAAGAAATTGAAAGTACTACTCCAATGAACATATGAATAGTAAAGTGAAACAACCTTATTGCCAATATGGAGGACGTTGTAGTGGTCTAGATAGAAGATCAAACCAGCCTTAATATTTCCTTAATCCAAAGCCTAATCCAGAGCAAGGCCCTAACACTTCAATTCCATGAAGGCTGAGAGAGGTGACGAAGCTGCAGAAGAAAAGTTTGAAGCTGGCAGAGGTTGTTTCATGAGATTTAAGAAAAGAGCCGTCTCCATAATAACAAAGCACAAGGTGAAGCAGCAAGTGCTGGTGTAGAAGTTGCAGTAAGCGATCCAGAGGACCTAGCTAGGAAAATTAATTAAGGCAGCTACAGGAGACAACGGATTTTTTTCAGTGTAGACAAAACTGCCTTCTGTTGGGAGAAGATGCCATCTAGGACTTTCATAGCTAGAGAGGAGAAGTCGACGCCCAGCGTAAAGCTTCAAAGAACAGGCTAACTCTTGTTGGCAGCTAATGAAGCTGGTGAAGTTGAAGCCAATGCTCATTTACCATTCTGAAAATCCTAGAGCCTTAAGAATTATGCTAAATCTACTTTGTGTGTGCTCTGCAAATGGAACAACAAAGCAGGGGTGGCAGCACATGTGTTTACAACACAGTTACTGAATAGTTTAAGCCCACCGTGGAGACCTACTGCTCCGAAAACAAAGATTACTTCCAAAATACTACTACTCATTGGCAAGGTACCTGGTCACCCAAGAATTCTGATGGAGATGTACAATAAGGTTCATGTTGCTTTTGTGCCTGTGAACACAACATCCATTTTGTGGCTCATGGATCAAGGAGTCACTTTTGACTTTCAAATCTTATTATTTAAGAAATACATTTTGTAAAGCTATAGCTGCCATAGATAGTGATTGTTTTTATGGATTGGGGCAAAGTAAATTGAAAACCTTCTGGAAAGGATTCACCATAATAGATAGCACTAGGAATATTCATAATTCATGGGAAGAAGTCAAAATATCAACATGAACAGGAGTTTGGAAGAGGTTGACTCTAAACTTCATAGATGACTTTGGGGGCTTAAGACTTCATTGGAGGCAGTCACTGCAGGTGTGGTAGAAATAGCAAGAGAACTAGAATTAGAAGTGGAGCTGGAAGATGTGACTGCATGGTGGCAATCTCATAATAAAACCTTAATGGACAAGGAGTTGCTTTTTGTGGATGATCAAAGAAAGGAGTTTCTTGAGATGGAATCTACTCCTGGTGAAGGTGCCATGAAGATAGTTAAAATGACAATAAAGTATTTAGCCTATTGCATAAACTTAGTTGATAAAGCAGTGGCAAGGACGAGAGAACTGACAAATTTTGAAATATCTACTCTGGGTATAATGCTGTAAAACAGCATCCCATGCTACAGAGATATCATTCGTGAAAGGAAGAGTCAATTGATGCAGCAAACTTGTGTTTTATTTTAAGAAATTGCCACAGCCACCCCAAACTTCAGCAGCCACCACGCTGCTCAGTCAGCAGCCATCAACATGGAGGCAGGATCCTCCGTCAACAAAATGATTACAACCCACTGAAAGCTCAGATGATGGTTAGCATTTTTAGCAATAAAGTTTTTTTTTAATTAAGATATATGCATTGTTTTTTTTAGATATAATGCTATTGCACACTCACCGACTACAGTACAGTACAAATTTTTGTATGCACTGGGAAGACAAAACTTTCACTTAGATTAGCTTTATTGTGATATTTACTCTATCACAGTGGTTTGGAACTGAACCTGCAATATCCCCGAGGTATGCCTCTGTGTGGAACAGTTATTAACACAGGAGGAAACATGCTACAGTGGAATTAAAGATTTTGCTTTCTTAAAGTAACAGTCAATTTCCCCAGTTGTATTTTCTCCAATGCATTCAGAAAACCTGGTTTGTCGTTAAAAGGCTTTTAATCTTTTGAGCAACTGTATTGAGTCAAATAAAATTTTTTTTAACATTGATACATAAAATTCTAAATTTTTAGGTATGTGACCACCAGTAACATACCATGACAGCATACCATGGAAAAAGACATGTGGGTCCTGTAAGGAATGAATTGCATTGTGTAGAAATATATTTCTTGAGAATATTTGCTTTTTGCCTAGTTTTATTAAAAGGAAATCTAGGTACAATAGTTCTACCACTGAGGCAACTGTAGAATTATCTACAGAGCACAAATTAGTAGTAAATTGGAAAATATTTTCATTGAAACCATTATATTTTGCATGTATTTTTCTCTATATATTTGAGTTACAATGTCCCAAAACTTGTGATTTGAACAGGGTGTTCACAGAAATAAAAATTCTAACCCTTACCATATGTTGCTATTACTTACAGAAGATTTTTAGTGTTTATTGATAACATTCAATATTAAAGAGCACTTTAAATATACAAATCTTTTCTGTAAATGGAAAAAAAGGCAAATACCATAATGAATTATACATGTGCATTTCTGAAGCTGGATTTGTTAGAACATATTTGCAGTGAAATTTTTACTATGTGAGATAAATGTTTTGTCAGTGATTATTATTGTTTTAATCTGCTGGGTATTAATTATGAGTAATAATGCAATGACTGAGTTTTTTGATTATTAGCAATGGATTTTCATTTATCTTCACATGCACCCACAAACCTTATCATCATTGAATGCAGTATCACATGTTTGTGATTTAAGTTGCTTGGCTGTATTGGTACTGTTTTGAGATAGTTTATGAGTGTATGAAAGATAGATCAATTAATCGTATGTCATTAGTTTGTATATATTGGGTTTAAACCGTAACTTGAGTTTAAAATATTAAATTACACTTAATTTTCATAATAAGCATTGATAACTTCATTGACTTCTATGTTTCATTTTGGTTTTGACCACATTATTACCTCACTCTCTAAGCTTCATATTCCCTTTTTTTTTCTTTTGCTCCCTGAAACAGAAAGTAAATTGAATACAAGGGCACTTACAACAAGAGTATTATGGGGATTTGAACTTACTTTTGAAAATAATGCAGACATGAATTAACCTACAAACAGGAGGTACTATGACCATTACAGGCCCTGAATCATAGGACAGTCTTATAAACACACAATTTATTTTCCTACAAGTCTTGATTTTGAAATACCACTTAAAAATGTATTAACATGTTTACTATTTTAAAATAAATATTACATACATATGGAAGTATGGTTTAATTTCATATCCTATTTAAGACATCAAAAGGAGAAAAATATTAGACAATATTTTCATGAAGCTATGAGTTTAATTTCCAATTAAATATTCAGATCCCCTAGAAAAAACAATGGGGTGTCTTATAGAATATTTAAGTTTACAATATCTTGATCATGGTATTTATTTACTCCATGCTCTTCAGGCAATCACTTCACTGAAATTGAACATACTGAAATTTTAAGTTATATATTCCTTAAAGCTCTACTAAGAAAATCATGTAAAGTGTGGAGCGAATTTAAAAATAATTATAATACATAATAGTTTGGCTTAATTTGGGACTTCAGAGCTCATCCCTTTGATAAAAAAAAATATTTGCTGTGTACCATGACTAGATTACAAAATAGTTGACAAAAAGCAATCAAGAGAGATTCGCATGGTCCTGGCTTCATCATCCCTCCATCTGCCTCCACACCATTATCAGTGGAGAAAACATGGTTTGCCTACAAAGCCATCCGTAGTCCTATGTCACTGTCAGTGCTGTAACTGTAAAGGAGTCACACTATCTCTAAGTAATAAATCTTTTTCTCCTCCTTCCTCTCCACTCTACAGAAAGCTCAGAACCTTGCCATACAGAAATCATCAAGAACTTAACATACTAGATATTCCTATTTACATCTAGTCATCAAAAAACCACAAGACTCAGCCGTCATACTTTATTATCTGGTTTCTCATTTCCATATAGCCTTGTGATCCCCCTATTCTGATTGAATCATATATTTCACCCCACTATGGAAAGACTCTCTGTGCTGTCTTGAATGCACAGTTATAACAAAATCTCTCACTTCTAATTTTTCTCTGAATTTTCCATTCTCCACTTTGCTCTAATTAAAATTTAAAGGTGCCCTGAGAACACACTTGACATAGTTTATTCTTCTGTACCTTATATGCCAGAAGCTGGAGATGGAATAACTGTCTTCATCTGGCCTCCAGAGCACCATTGTCTTTTTCTCTCCTAGGATCTATTTTCTTCTTTGTTTACATGCATCCCCTCAATAATTTTATCTAGTACACTGGCTTTAAATATGAAAGCTGCAGACTCCTAAGTTTTTACTGCCAGCCCTAATGTGTCCTTGAACTGAAATCCCTTAAATTCCACTGTTTCCTTAACAATTCCCTCCACGTGGATATCCAATTAATTTGTCCAAAATGAAAACATTAATTTCTCTGCTCTCCAAATTATTTGTTCTCCAGTATACCGCCATTTAATTTGATTTCACATTTCTACCTTGTCTGATCATTCTCTTTTTCTCACACTTTATATCCAGTCTACCAGCAAATTCTGTTGATGCTAACATTTAAATATACACATCTTATAATTTTGTGTACTTTTGATAATCATTTTGTCCTCTCCTTCAGTGACATGGTTTGAAAAAAAAAATCTATAATGCATCAGTTTTATAATTGGGATTCCCTTGTATACAGAGTTGATGGTTCCATTACAATGGTTCCATTCCATTATTAAGGAATAATTTTATATGAAGTGGTATTAATTGCACAGAATTCAGTGAACTTAATGTACTAGTAGATTAAAACAGCAGCAAATTAAAGAAATACCTAGTTATAGAAATAAAGTTTGCTTTAAAAATCTATTTTGAGAATTCTCTAATTTACAAATTAATATTTTACTTTAATGATATTAAACTAAATTAGTTTATTAAAGATTGAATGTAATTTCCATCAAAAGCTTAATAATGAAAACCTTTCTTTTAATTCCCAAGGTAGCATAAAGAGAGTAAGAGAATTTCTTTCCCTTTTTTCTCTCAATGTTTCTCAAACAGGTTAATTGGATTTTGGTACGTATTTGTATCAGCATTTCAGACAGGAAACATCTTTGCTCTCAACTGCATTTGCAGGCCATACAGCAGCCCTGAACCTCAAGGAGCTATCAATAATATTTACTGTCATTTTGATTCCCAAAAATGTACTTAAAGATTTCCAGACACCTCCAAAGAAGAGTACTACTGTCTGACTTACTCATCAGCTAAACAGTTTTTATTTAAAAATAAATAACACCTACCAAAACATTATACTGTAGAACATATAGGGAAGCTGATGTATGGTGAGGCAATGGGTTTGTCATCAAGTGATATAAAAATATAGAGCATTACTCTTCATTATGATTTCCTAAGACCTAAATTATTTTTTAGTTTTTCTAGTCTGCTTGATACCACACCTTCCATCTACCCAGGAAAAAAGATTTGAAACATTCTGAGTATAGTAGAATTGGAAGGGTTACTGCCTTTGCTAGCTTTCTAATTGATAATCAGAAGCAACATTCCTTCACTGGAAGCTGGTGAGAGGCAAGATAGGGTAAATACAGATTTTTTTCTTATTTAATTAAAAAAATGAATATTGAATATATCGTTTTGGTTTGTACTGGGTTCTGTGGATAAAGCTAGTCAAAAGAGAGCTTATTTTTCTCATTGAGATTTCTGTATAAAAAAGAATAGAAATAATTACATAGCAATCACAATATAGTATTAAAAGCGTTATTTTATGGGAAAGTCAGTATCTATCCATTTAGAAAGCTTCTTGATGTATTCACTAATGTCTGAATAATGTTGAAGAGTTAACAATGTGAGGGGAGGAATACAAGAGAATAATTGTCACCCAGAGGGAGAGACTATTCTATGATCTACAGGTTAGAGAGTATTTCTGACTTAACAAGTAATAATAACCAAATTTATGGTGATATATATATATATACACACACATATATCTGGAAATTTCACAGTATTGTGGAAATTAAACAGGACACTCTTAACGAATGAATAAACTAAGAAATCACAAAGGAAATTAGAAAACGCTATAGAGAAAAATGAAAAAAAAAGCACAACTTACAAAAACTAACAGGACACAACAAAGGCAGTGTTAAGAGTGAAATTTACAGCTATGAACACTAACATTAAAAATTAAGAAATACCTCGAATTAAAAACCTAACTTTACAACTTAAGGAATGTGAAAATAGAACTAAATCCAAAGCTAGCAGAAGGAAGGAAATTAAAGAAAAATTAGAAACAGAGATAAATGAAATAGAAACTTTTTAAGAAGTAAAGAAAAATCAATGAAACCAAAAGTTGGTTCTTCTAAAAGATTTTGTCAAACAAATTTGACAAAGCTTTAGCTGGATAGACTAAGAAAAAATGAGAAAAGTCTCAAATTACTAAAATCAGGAATGAAAGTGGAGACATTACTACTGATTCTACAGAAATATAAAGGATTACAAATGAGACTGTAGGCAACAGAATGCCAAGAAACTGTATGAACTAGATAAAATGAACAAATTCCTAGAAGTATAAATCCTACCAAGATAAACCACAAAGAAGTAGAATATATGAATAGAAATATTAAAAGAAATATTGAAAATCCTACTTCAAATGATTAAGCAAGAAAAAGAAATAAAACACATCCAAATCATAAAGGAATAAGTAAAATTCTTTCTGTTTGTAGATGACATAATCTTATATGCAGAAAACCCTAAAGAATTCATGGGGGAAAAAAACCTGTTAGAACTAATAAATACAGCAAAATAGTACACTCAAAAAGTCAACAGACAAAAATCAGTTTTATTTGTATACACAAAAAATTAATAATCTGAGAAGGAAATTTAAAAAAATGATTCCATTTATAATATCATCAAAAAGAATAAAATACTTAGGAAGCGACTTTACCAAGAAGAAAGTGAAAGACTTCAATAAAAAAAAATGACAAAACATTTCTGAAGGAAATTAAAGAAAACATCAATAAATCAAAAGACATCCTGTGTTCACAGATTGGAAAATTTAAGACACTAATAATAGCCAAAACAATCTACATAGTTAATAAAATCCTATCAAAATTCCAATGACTGTATATTGCATAAATAGAAAAACTCATCCTAAAATTCATATGGAATCTCAAGCATTCCCACATAGGCAAAATAGTCCTGAAAAAGAACACAGCTGGATGACACATACTTCCTGATTTCAAAACATACTGTGAAGCTACAGTAATCAAAACAATGTGATATTGGCATAAAGGCAGACATATAGATAAATAGTATAAAGAACACAGAAATAAACTTTTGAATATATGATGTAATGATTTTCGATAAGGCTGCCAAGACCATTCAATGGAGAAGAGACAGTCTGCAATAAATGATGCCGGAGAACTGGATATCAACATGCAAAAAAAGTGAAGTTGAACACTTACCTAAAGTCATATGCAAAAATTAACTCGGAATGGATCTGCACCCAAATGTAAGACCTAAAACCACATAGGGGCGCCTGGGTGGCACAGCGGTTAGGCATCTGCCTTCGGCTCAGGGCGTGATCCCGGTGTTATGGGATCAAGCCCCACATCAGGTTCCTCTGCTATGAGCCTGCTTCTTCCTCTCCCACTCCCCCTGCTTGTGTTCCCTCTCTCGCTGGCTGTCTCTCTCTCTGTCAAATAAATAAATAAAATCTAAAAAAAAAAAAAAAAAAAAAGACCTAAAGCCACATAATTCTTAGAAGAAAGCATAGAACAAAAGCCACATGGCATTGGATTTGGCAAGAATTTCTCAGATATGATACCAAAGAGACAGATAACAAACTGAACTTCGTGAAATTAAAAAAACACATTCATCAAAAGACACTACCAACACAGTAAAAAGCAACACACAGACTAGGAAAAAAATATCTGCAAATCGTATATGTGATAAGGGATTAACATTCAAAATACATAAAGACTCCAAATATTCAACAAAAATAAATCAGATTCAAAATAGGCAAAGGAACTTGAATAGATGTTTCTCCAGAGACATATGCAAGAAACACATGAAAATATGTCCAGCATCACTAATCGTTAGGAAAATGCGAATCAAAACTACAATGAGATACCACCTCATACCTATTAGGATGACCACTGTCAAAAACAAAACAAAACAAACAAGCAATACGATTGTTGGCAAGAATGTGAAGAAATTGAAGCCCTTGGGCCCTAGTGCTGGAAATATATACCGGTATGGTCACTGTGGAAAATAGCATGGAGCTTTCTCCAAGAATTAAAAGTAGAATTACCATGTAATCCAGCAATTCCACCTCTGGGTATATACTCAAAAGGATTGAAAGCGGGGCCTTGAAGAGATATTTGTACACCCATCTTCATAGCAGCATTATTCAAACAGCTGAAATATGGTAGCAATCCAATTAACCAATGACAGATGAATGAATAAGTGAGAAGTGGTATAAACATACAATAGAACATTATTCATCTTTTACAAAGAAGAAAATTATAGCATATACTACCACATGGATGAAACTTGAGGACATTATGCTAGGTGAGGTAAATCAGTTACTGAAATATAAATATGATGTGATTCCACTTATAGGAGGTACTTAGATTAGTCAAAATCACAGAGACAAAGTATAATGGTGGTTGCCGGGGGATAAGGGCAAGGGAAAACAAAGAGTTATTGACAAATGGGTACAGAGTTTCAGTTTTATGAGATTAAATAAAATGTTCTGAAGAAAGATGCTGGTGATGTTTGCACAACACTATGAATGTACTTAATATTACTGCACTGTACACTGAAAATACTTTTAAGATATTATGCAATGTATATTTTTACCACAATAAAAAACTAAAATAATTAATATATGCTCACTACTAAATGTTGGGTGGTTCTTTTTTTCCCCCATCTTTATTATCCTGTATTTCATTTCAGATAATCTCTTCAAGTGCAAACCTTAGTTTACTTGTCTTTCTTATCTCTTTCTAATAAACTCTTCATCAGCTTAATAATTTCATTTTATCATATTATTTTCTGGTTGATTCTATTTAAAATTTGACTTCTGGTGATATTTGAATAATAGAGACCACATTTCCCTTCCCTCATTGCACAATTATAAAATCAGAACAAATATTTGAAACAAAGGTTTTCATCCATTAGTTCAGAGTCAGGGAAGGACAGGAGAGAGAAGAGAAATAGATGAGCTGGATACAATGAGAGGCCGATCTCACTGACTGGAGAGTTTCTAGCCCACAGTACAGGGAGCTACAGCCCTAGCCAAGCTTGGCAGTTTTATTGATCTGAGGAGAATTTAGAGTTCTGGGAAGACTAAGTTGTTAGAATTTGTGCGGTAGAAAAGCACGGTGGAGAGAATTACAGAGAGAGAGTGAGAGCTGAAAAACCCCTTGAAATTGGTCTCCTTTGATCTTTTGCTGAGTATTTTTGTGTCTGCATAGGAGGAAATTATTAAGGGTTGGGAAGAAAATACTGGAAAGACAAAAGTAGGGCAATGTCTGAAGGCCACACATGACTGAAAATTGTGTTTTTATCAGAGTGAAAAGAACATATTAATACACAGGATACGAAGTGGAGTCATCTGAAAGATACTACCTCAAGTGGGATTACATTAGCTCTCTATTGAGAGCTACTCTCAACCTGCCCCCCCCCCCCAAATTTGTAAGCATACCAAAACCCAAAAATATCATGACCCATATTCTGGAAAAAATCAAGCAATAAAAATATATCCAGATAAATAGATGGAAGAATTAATTGAAAAGGATATAAAAACAAAACAAAAACTATTGCAAATACACCTGGATATAGAAGAGAGCAAAGAACGAGCATGTCAGGGAGAGGTATGGAAGTTGGTTAAAAAAAAAAAAAACACAAAACAAAACCTACATATAACTTACAGAGATGAAAATACAACATCTGAAGAAGAAAAGTACACAGAATACAAGTAACAGCATAACAGAAACCACAGAGATAAAGGTCAGTGAACTTAAAGGCAGCAATAGAAAATATCCAAAATGAAGTGAAGGTAGATATAAAGACAACACCATTATGAAATACTAAAAAATATTTGACAGAGAAAAAAAATTTAAGACTCTGGAGAAAAAATACACATTATAGACAGGGGAAGAAGTAGGAAATTTACAGATGTTTTCTCAGAAACACTACAAGCTACAAGATATTAGAAAATATTCAAAATTGCTTAAAGGAAAAAAAAGTCAAACTAGGATTCTGTATTCCATAAAAAGTTATTTCAAAAGTAAAGGCAAGCAGAGAAAGACAATTATCATATGGTTTCACTCATATGTGGAACACAAGGAACAGCGCGGAGGATCGTAGGGGAAGGGAGGGAAACTGAATGGGAAAAAGTCAGAGAGGGAAAAAACCATGAAAGACTCTGGACTCCAGGAAACAAACTGAAGGTTACAGAAGGGAGGGGGGCAGGGGATAAGGTAGCCAAGTGATGGGTATTAAGGAGGGCATGTGTGGTGATGAGCACTGGGTGTTATACACAACTAAGGAATCGTTGAACACTACATCGAAAACTAATGATGTACTATATGTTGGCTAATTGAACTTAATAATAAAAAATAAATTAAAAAAAAAAAACAAAAAGAAAGATTGACCAAAGAAAACAAAAGCAAACGTATTTTTTTAGATACACAAAAGCTGAGAGGATTTATTGCTAGCATTAAAAGACATGACACAAAGGAAGCATTTCTGGGTGAAGGAAAATGATCCTCGATGAAAATGTGGATTTTGAATAAAGAATAATGTGCCCTGGAAATGATAAATATTGGGATGATTATAAAGACTTGCTTCTTATTTTTTTAAGTAAAAAATTTTTAGATCTCTCTCAAGGAGAACTGTGAAAGATAACTGACAATGAATGGCAACATGTGTAGAAGCAGACTGTATGACAACATGACCACAAGCTGGGTGGGAGAAATTGGGAGTACACTGTTGTACAATTTTACACTTTTCTGAAGTGGTAGTGTTATTAGAGGGCATATAATGTAAATAAAAATGACCACCGTAAACCATTTAAAAAGCAGAATAAAGATGTATAACTAATTAACCAACTAGGGAAATTAAGTATAAATACTTATAACTATGAAAAAAGGCAATAAGGGAAAGGAAACAAAGAATTGACAAGACCATTAGAAAACAAAAAGCAAGATGTCAGGGGCGCCTGGGTGGCACAGCGGTTAAGCGTCTGCCTTCGGCTCAGGGTGTGATCCCAGCGTTATGGGATCAAGCCCCACATCGGGCTCCTCCACTATGAGCCTGCTTTTTCCTCTCCCACTCCCCCTGCTTGTGTTCCCTCTCTCGCTGGCTGTCTCTATCTCTGATATAAATAAAATTAAAAAAAAAAAAAGCAAGATGTCAGATTCAAACCCAAATATTTTGGTAATTGAATTAAATTTAAGTTATACTAAATACAAGAGCTTGTCGAATTGGATAAAAAGGTAAGAAACACTATATATTGTTCATAAGAAATCACCTTTTAATATAAGGATGCATTGTGCAAATGCAAATCAAGAGAGCACTGGAATCTATCTATCTATCAAAGTAGATTTCAAAGCAAAGAATAGTGCATGAAAAGTATTTAATCCAGTTGTTTTATTTTTACCCATAAAATAAAATCTCATTATTTCATGTATTTTTAAAAAAAACCTTAAGTCATGATATAATTAATAGACTAAAGATATCACCAATTAACTCATAGTGATGACTTTACATAATCTATGCTTGATTAATTCCTAAATTTTTGGACTTTTAAGACATCTTTAATTTTAAAATAATTTATCCAACTTCACTTGATGGTGTTTGTACTTTTAATATCTGTTGTTTGAAAAAATACAGTGAAAGAAACTACTTTGAATTTAGTAACTTTAAAAATAAATTTTATTTTATCTTTGTAATACTGTCTGGACACATTTGAAAAAGAGCAGGGAATATGCACTCAACTGAGTGTTTCTGTGTAAAATTTACAATGCACTCCCTACTGAAATATTTCTTTTTGCATTGATTTTAGTAAACTTCAGCACCTTAGCCTTTTGTATAACATACACATGCAAAAACAAACAAAAAAATCTAATTTATTGTATTGAAAGTCTACAAAAATATCTTTTTTCTTGAAAGCAAAAATGAGATGTCTAATTTGGGGATATAAAGACATGTAGAATAAAAATTATATGTGATATAGATCCTGTTTAATAATAATATTCATAATATTATTCTTCTTCTACATGGTATAAGAGGATGATAAAAATAAGTTTCTTGATGAATGTGTTCAATGGTCAGCTATGGTGAATTGAGTAATGTTTAAAATCAATGTTTTGTTTTTTTTTTAAGATTTTATTTATTTATTTGACAGAGAGACAGCCAGTGAGAGAGGGAACACAAGCAGGGGAAGTGGGAAAGGAAGAAGCAGGCTCCCAGTGGAGAAGCCTGATGCGGGGCTCTATCCTAGAATGCCGGGATCTCACCCTGAGCCGAAGGCAGACGCTTAATGACTGAGCCACCCAGACACCACTAAAATCAATGTTCTATTCCTCATAAATTAAGCTCTTAACCATCAGGATATTACTCAGTGTCTTGCAATGTAATTTGTCAAATGATCCTTAACAGTAAATTTATAGTATGTAAGTCAATATTGAGTGTAGTTAGTGTGTCATTAGCTGTGGATTATAACAGGATCAAATCCGTTGGTTTCTTTTTCTAAAAATATTAGACATTACTCCAAACATTTTCTTTCCACTTGTTGTTGTAATATATATCTTCCTGTTGGAATCTACTTATTAGATATTTCCCCCTTTTAAACAAAAGGAAACTTACTGTGCCTTGTTCACCTTTATGTTTTAATATATTGATTTGGTGTGTTAGCTTGCTAATAGCGTCCTTTCCCTCTATTAAACACTAAAGAATTTAATCTTATATTCAGTGGGGAAAAATACTTATATAATCCAGTCAAAAAGACAATATATTGATCCTCTATGTATTAAATCCACAGTGTGATCTGTATATGTAGATTTATGCCTTCCATTATAATTCCTTCTATGAAGAACATATGTATAAAGATGTATAAAATGTTAACAGCATACTACTGTTGTAAGTCTATATTTTATATTGCTAGAGTTTTTGTCTGTTGATAAATAGTTACCCAATGAAACAGAAATATAGCTATACTATCTCATAAATACAGTGTCTCCTGTACAGGGGACGTTGTGAGATTTATCTTTAAAAGTACTGTATGTTAGTGCCAGTGATAAACAGTAACTTACCAGGGGTAGGTGTAGTTGGTTATATGCCAGTAGTTTTTTATTTTATTGACTTTTTTGATCTTAACATTTAATGGTAGCTATAATACCAGATATATGGCTTTAAAGAAAACATTGAACTGTTTTGGAATGTTTTATCGAATGGATAGGCTTTTACATTCTAGAATGATACACACTCTCCATTTTTTAGTATTTTTAGTTGTAGACCATACTATCATTTTCTTGTGCAATTATAAAAATCAGACTGCTTTACCCGTTTTCTCTTTCCCTACTGTGAAAAACAAATAAGAGTTAAACCAAAGTAGAATTTTTCAATCTAGCAACTTCAGTGTATATGTTCCTAAGGATAAACAGATAAAGTGTTTAGAGCTAATGATCAAACCATATATGGCTTCATATTCTCTGTACCAGTTTAACCAAAGACATATAATCACATATTGTTGACATTTTATTGCTGCTTATTAAAATATCATAGTAGTTTTTGAAAAATATATCAGAGTGCAGTATTAAAGCAAAACAGTAAAATCAGTTTTCTAATTCTCAACAACGAAGTTCTTTTTTTTGTACCACTTAACTTGTTATTTCAGTTGTTATCCAATGAAAAGTAGATGCCACTAATTACATTTATTATTACTATTGCATTTGGGTCAGTTTCATATTCTTCCTGCCTTGAAGGGTATCTAAGTTCCATATTTTAGCGTAAGTGGCTATTTGCTTGGAAGACAATATGAGTTGAGAGATATTTCTCTTTTTTCTTTTTTAGGGCATTAAGGAGGGCACATGATGTGAGGGGCACTAGGTGTTATACACAACTGATGAATTACTGAACTTTACATCTGAAACTAATGACATACTATATGATGGCTAATTGGATTTAAATTAAAAAAAACTACAAAAATAGATGCTAGCATACAGTGAATATTACAGAATTTAAATGTTTAAACAATTTTAGATGTATAGAAATACACGTTTATATAGATACAGAAATATGGAAAATTTTTTATTATAGAGCAAAATGTAACATTCTGAAATATTTTTCCCCATAGACCACTGCATAAACTTGGAAGAGGGGGCTATAAAAGCATTGAATGTCAGTAGTTTCACCTAATAAGCTCACTTAGTAAGCCAACAGTTTAATAAATGCCATAATACAGCAACTTTTAAAGAAAATCTCCGAAACTGTTAAAAGTTCAGAAACTGTTAAAACTTCATTAACACACAAATGAGAAAGAATAAAAACTCTGTTTAAAAAATCTGGGCTGTACCTAACAAAAGTTACTAGCTAATTTTTGAAGGGAGAGAATAAAAAATATATATATATGAGTGTGTGTATGCACTGCATACATACTTACATACACATATTTGGAATAGTCAAAATATTATAGAAATATGCTATTTTTTGAAGTCTTTGAAAACAGTCATGGAAGCAATGCTTTTGTGAATATTTTTAAATTATGTTTTCATTTTTTCTAGTTTACTAGTTTCTTCAGATTTTCTAATTATCTATCAGATATATTTTTTTAGAAAATGGCTCATTTCAATGATAATATTTAATATAGAAGTTAGTCATAATATTTTGTTTCATGATTTCAATCATATCCATAGTATCTTTTTTATTTTACAAATATTGCCAATTGATTTTTGCTACATTTTATTGTTTAAAAATAGTTTTTCTTGAATAGATTTGAATTTCTCATCCTTATAATTTTTCTTCTCCAAGAAGAACTTATTTTTTCTTGAAAGGTATATCTGTTGGCTATGAGTTGTCTAAGAGTTTGTTTATCTGAGAAAGTTTTTATATCCCCTTCACTCTTAAAGGATAATTTTTCCAGATATAGAATTCTATGTGTTATTTTTTCTTTATTTTAACACTTTAAATATTTTAACCAACTTCTTTTTGATTGCTTTGTTTCTGATCAATTCACTGCAATTCCTACCCATATCCCTCTATAGTTAAGCTTTAAAAAAAAAATCTTGCTTCTTTCAAAATTTTCCCTTTGTCTGTTGTCTGCTTGAATAAGATATACCCAGATGTAGACATTTTGATAATTATTCTGCATTGTGTTCCCTGAGTTTTCGGGATCTGTAGTTTTATTCTCTCTCTCTCCAAATATATATCTGGAGAGTGTGTGTGTGTGTGTGTGTGTGTGTGTGTGTGTGTGTGTGTGTGTATTTGGGGACTATCTCACTGTTGAACGCTAATAAACATTTAAGGAAAAATGATGCATATTTGCTACAATCTCTTCTAGAAAATGGAAGAGAAAACACTTCCTATATCTTCTTTGAGGCCAACATTATCCCAATGCCAAAATTAGATAAAGACATTACAAAATAAGAAAATTATAGTCCAATATCTCTTATGAATATAGATATAAAACTCCTCAACAAAATGTTAACATGTTAGCACATTAAATCCAGCAAATTAAGTAGAACTTATTCCAAGTATACGACATTAGAAAATAATTCAATGTAATTCACTTGTAATATCAACAGGCTACAGGAAAAAAAATTCTATACCAATGTCAATTAATGCAGAAAGCACATTTGAAAAAATCTAAAACTCATTCCTGATAAAACTATCAGCTATGAGACAACAAATGTACAATAAGATAACAAAAAAGAATGAAAGGTATACAGTGTGGAAGTCCCTTAAAAAGTTAAAAATTGAGCTACCCTACGATCCAGCAATTGCACTACTGGGTATTTACCAAAAGATACAGACGTAGTGAAAAGAAGGCCATATGCACCCCAATGTTCATAGCAGCATTGTCCACAATAGCTAAATTGTGGAAGGAGCCGAGATGCCCTTCAACAAATGACTGTATTAAGAAGATGTGGTCCATATATACAATGGAATATTACTCAGTCATCAAAAAGAATGATTACACAACATTTGCAGCAACATGAATGGGACTGGAGGAGATTATGCTAAGTGAAATAAGTCAAGCAGAGAAAGACAATTATCATATGGTTTCACTCATTTATGGAACATAAGAAATAGGAAGATCGGTAGAAGAATGAAGGGAAGAATGAAGCGGGGGTAAACAGAAGGGGGAATGAACCATGAGAGACTATGGACTCTGGGAAACAAACTGAGGGCTTCAGAGGGGAGGGGGTGGGGGATTGGGATAGGCCGGTGATGGGTTTTAAGAAGGGCACATATTGCATGGAGCATTGGGTGTTACACGCAAATAATGAATCATGGAACATTGCATCAAAAACTGGAGATGTACTGTATGGTGACTAATATAACAAAATAAAAATTATTAATAAAAAAATAAATAAAAGGTATACAGACTGCGTAAGAAGAAATAAAATAGTCTATGTTCACAGATAAGATGACTGCTTATGCAGACAACTCAAAATATTTAATGAAAACTCTCCTGGAACAAAGATGAGGACACAGCAAGATCACAGGATACAAAGTTAATGTATAAAAGTCAATTGTTTTTTCTATATATCAGCAATGAACAATTGTAATTTGAAATTAAAATAAAATAATATCATTTATAATACCAAAAAAGTGAAATACTTATGTATAAATCAAAGTACGTATAGGGTCTCTGTGCAGAAATCTACAAAATTCTGATGAAAGAAATCTTAAAGATCTAAATATGGTGAAGATGTCAGTTCGTCACAATTTGATCTGTAGATTCAACAAAACTCCAAACAAAATCTTAGTGAGCTATTTTGTAGCTATTGACAAACTTTTTAAAAAATTTACTTGGAAAGGCAAAAAATCTAGAAAAGCCAACAAAAAAGTTTAGGACTTAACACAGGCCAGTATTATGACGTACTATAAAGCTGCAGTAATCAAGAAATAGACACCTAAATCAATGAAGCAGAATGGACAGGCCAGACACAGACTCCAAACGAATATAACCGACTGCTTTTGATAAATAGGAAAAGGTATTTCAATGGGTAAAGGATAGTCTTTTCAGCAAATGACACTAGAAAAATCACCTGATAATAATAATAATAACTGAGGCACAGATTTTGCATCTGTTATCACTAAAATTTACTCAAAGTGGTTAATAGACCTAAATCTAAACTCAAAACAATAACATTTTTAAAGAAAGCATAGGTATCAATCTAGGTGACCTTGAATTTGGTGATGAGTTTTAATACCAGAAACACAATTTATAATACAAAAAAATAATCAGATGGACTGTATTAAAACTAAAAATTTCTACTCTGTGAAACACACTGTTAAGACAATCTAACAGAAGCCACAGACTGGAAGGAAGTATTTTCAAAACTCAGATGTAATAAAGACTTCTTCTCACAATATATAAAGAACTCTTAAAACTCAAAACTAAGAAATCAAATTTAAAAAAAATGGCATAAACAGACACTTGATAAAAAGAGATATACAGATGACACACAACCATATGAAAAGATATTCTGTATTATTTATTATGGAATTGCAAATTAAAATAATGAGATATCACTACACACCTAATAAAATTATTAAAATCTAAAAGGTTGACAATGTTAATTTTTGGCAAGGACTTGGAATGACAGAAATCTCATTTATTGCTGGTAGAAATACAATATGTACCATTTTGGAATACAGTTTGGCAATGTCACTTATAAAGTTAAAAATAGTTTTATCATATGATGTACGAATCATGCTCCTGGATATTTACGTAAGTGATTTAAAAACACAAGTCCACACAAAAACCTGCATAGGAATGCATATAGCATCTGTATTTATAATCTCCAAAAACTCAAAGCAACTAAGATATTCTCCAATAGTGAAAGGATAAAAAAAAATTGCATGTCCCTACATAACAATATTATTCAGTTACTCAAAGGAATGAGTTATCAAGCCATCCACAGATATGGATAAATTTTAAATGCATAATACTAGTAAAAGAAGCCAGTTTGAAGTCAGTACTATACAATTCCAACTGCATGACATTCTGGAAAGGCAAAACTATAGTGATGGTACAACAATCAGTTATTGCCAGATATTTGGGGGAGAGAAAGGAGGCTTGAATAGGCACAGACACTGAACCTTATAGAGCAGTCAAACTATTTTGTTGGATACTAAAATTATGGATTCATGACCCTATGTATTTGTCAAAATGTATAGAACTTTACAGCACAGAGTGAATCTTAATGCATGAAAATTAAAAAAGAGAAAAAAAAACATTTAAAAGGTCAGAGTATTTCTGAGATAGAATGCAGAATTTACAAAACAATCTAACTGTATTGTATATGAAATAAGCTTACTGAAAGAGGTGAGGGGGAAAGGTGATGATCTATGGGGAATGATCTACGGGGAATGAGTAGAGTAAGTTAGAATCTGTAAAACTGAAAGTAAAAGAAACTGTACACAAGTACTGTATTCTAGTTGATAAATTTACATCCCACTGAGATATGGGTTAACAATTTTGATATTATTATACATGCATACTGAAATTGAACAATTATGTAAATGGGCGATGGAAGCTGATTTTCTCCTTGTTGGAGTGGGAGTTTACAGTTAAGCAAGAAAGCAGGCTAGAATGATCCATGTTATACTGAATTAGATTTGGAGATATCAGTAAAAAGTAATGTTTAGCTTAATATAGATACAGATGGTTAACATAGATGTATTTATAGTTATGTGATCATACACAGGTTAGTATATACACTCAACATGTTGTTCTATCGGCTGAGATTGCCCAGAAGCATTGAAACCCCAGTAGCACCGAGCACATCTAATATTATATCTTAGATTCTAGTATCATTATCCAATAAAAAAAATCAGGACTCCTTGGAGAAATGTAAGATTCTAGGAATCAGGGACTATGGGACAAGGGCTATACAAGATGGGCCTGGAGCATCCTGTTGTGTCAGAATATAAGAAAATGATGAGAAAGAAAGAAAAAAAAAGGCATAATCCATGAAAAAAATAATTGATAAGCTGGAACTGATTAAAATTAAAATCTTCTGCTCCGTAAAAGACAATATCAAGATAATTCGACAAACCACAGACTGGATGAATAGATTTGCAAAAGACCATCTGATATATACATCTGAAATATACAAATAACTCATAAAACTCAATAATAAACAAACAAACAACCTGAGTTTTAAAGGGGCAAAGACCTTAACAGACACCTCACTAACGAACATATATAGATGGCAAATAAGCATGTTTAAAGATGCTATGCATCATATATCATTAGGGAAATTAAATTAAAACAATAAGCAGATAACACTACACATCTGTGAGAATGACTAAAATCTGAAACACTGACAAGGTTTTGGCAAGAATGTGGAGCAACCAGAACTCTCATTCATTGATGATGCAGATGCACAATGTCGCTGTCATATTGGAAGACAGTTTGACAACTGTCAACATGAAACATTCTTACCACGCAATCCAGCAATCACACTCCTTGGTATTTGCTCAAAGAAGTCGAAAATTACTGTCCACTCAAAAACCTGTACATGAATGCTTATAGCAGGTTTATTCTTAATTGTCAAAACTTGAAGCAGCCAAGATGTCCTTCAGTAAGTAAATAGAAAAATAAACTGTGATATAGCCAGACAATGGAATATTATTCAGTGCTGAAAAGAAATGAGCTATCAAGCCATCAAAAGACATAGAGGAAACTTAACTGTGTATTACTAAGTGAAAGAAGGCAATCTGAAAAGACTACATACTTATATTATTCCAACTATATGACATTCTGGAAAAGGCAAAACTATGGATACAATACCAAGATCCGTGGTTGCCGAGGGAGAGGAAAGGGATTAAAAAGACAGAGCACAGAGGAATTTTAGGATGATGAAAATATACTGTATGATAAAATGATAAATATCTGTCATTATACATTGGTCTGAATGCATAAAATGTTTAACAGCCAAAGTGAACACTACTGTAGCCTATGAACTTGGGTGATTATGATGTATGAATGTAGGCTCATCCTTGGTAAAACCTGCCAATCTGGTGATTGATGCTGACAATGGGGAAGGCTATACATGTTTGGGAGTAGTGAGTGAATGGGGGAAATTTCTGTACCTTTCTTTCAATTTTGTTGTAAACCTAAAACTGTTTTAAAAGAAATCTTAAACAGAAAAAGAGAGAAAATCAACAAAACATTCATTAATTATGTTAAAGGAATACAGGGGCCAAGTGAATGAACTTTCAATGACCAAAACTAGAAAATTTAAACAACAAAATAAAATCATTTTTTATTACAACCCAAATTTAAAATAGATATCCATGAATCCATACTGATATACCTAAATGACTTAATAAATAAACAAATGGAGAAGAAGAGACAAGTTTCCCATGCAGAGGAATTCAACATATTTATTTAGTAACTCTACTCAGGGAGGTAGAAAAACTCCCCAGTTTTTAAATGTGGATTATTCAAAGTGACCCCTTTCCAAAGAGTATAATATGGGAAGGGGTGAGGAAGTAGTAATTTTATAGTGGAGAAGTTTGATAAATGATACCTCACCAAGGTGATTAAGGTTTACATCAAAAGTGATAAGCCCTGTTGATAGTACAGACCCTTGATATGATGTGACAAAAACATCATTTTACCTCTGTGATTTTCCTCCTGAAAACACATACTCCCAGACTAACCATGAGAAAACATTAGACAAGTTTCAGTAGTGAAACAATCTATAAAATTCCTAAGCGGTACTCTTCAAAACTGTCCAGGTCATCTAAATAAAAAATTTAAAACATCTTAGATTAGAAAATGTCACAATGAAAAGGAGCCTAAGGAGACATGATGATTACTATAAATGCAGTGTTACCCTGGATGGGATTCTGAAACATGAAAAGGACGTCATGTAAAAAAAGGGAATGTGAATAAAGTATGGATTTTAGTTAATAACAATGTGTCCCTACTGGTTCATTGGTTGTAAAAAATGTATTGTACTAATGTATGATATTGATGATACGAGAAACTGGACACAAGATATTTAATTCATATACTGGTACAATTCCTTTGGTCTGGGTCATCATTCCAGAATATATTCCCATCACTGAGGTTCTGTCCTCAGAACTTACTTTACCCAAAACTTAAGTTCCAAGTTTGACAAAATAATCATTCATAATTTTATGCAATCTATTATACTTGTTGACAATGAGGCTAAAAATACAATTATTTCTCTACATCACCATAATGTTCAAATTACATCTTTCCTAAAGTAAGCGCAAAGAATACTGTGAGAGTTTTATTGTCATATAAGTCGGTTTTTATATCATTAGCCAGTTCTTGAACCTATCTTGCTATAAGCATCGCTAGAAAACAGAATTCAAGCTAACTTTATTGCCATAGCTTCACCCAATGTTCCAAGCAAACATCTCCGTTTCAGTCCTTTATTAATGTCTCAGTAATTGTATATGTTTTTAGTAATAGTAAACCCAATAATAGTACATTTTCTCAGATTCTATTCACTTTAGGTGACAGTTGACAAAGTATTATAATGAATTACCATATTTGACTCAAAATACGAGTTAAGAAATACTTTGAACATCCTGCCCTATTGTAAAGACAGATTGACCACATACTTTGATGTCATGACAATGGTAAATACTTATAAAAGGTCTTAAATTTCTGTTCTCAATCACTATGCTTATCTTATAACTACATTATCAATAGCATTTTTCTGCCTGGACCCAGTCCCACGACTACACTTAACTGGCACTGCTCTAGGGGAATAAAAATTTAACACCTCTAAATGTGTGTAACTTCTTTTCAGGGAACAGATTATTCACTGCCTCATTGAGCATCAAAAACATTTCAGGTATGTAATAAATCAAACATTGACAGGGTTTCTGCTCAGTAGTTCTATAATAAAACAAAAAGGAAGATAAGCAAAAGAAAGGATGTAATTATATACCTTCAACAATAAGGAAAGTTTAAAAAAAGGAGGAAAATTTTCAACTAAAGAGGTGCCCTTCATTATTCATTTTTATATTTGTCGTATTAAAGTCTTTCAGCTAAAGCTTATTTACAAATGAAATGTAAACAAATGAACTACCAGGTATTTTACATGCAAACAATACATTGAGCATATGGCTCTGAGTAGTTTTCTGTTATTCCCAATATAAGAAAACCTATCTTACCAACACCCAAAGGGATTTGTAGGCATTGAATATTTTATAACCCTTTGACTTTTTCTAATTGAAGACCATATTATCAATACAGTGAATATGTAGGTAGAAAATATTTTGAAATTAACATCATGCTATATGGATAACTATTCTGATAATATTTTAACGCACAAAATTATGATTAGGTAAAGTCCCTTTATTTTGGAGGGGCTATTCTTTTAGTAGTATAATTTGTAAAATTTGGAAGAATTATAAAATATGTTAAATTTTATCATAATATCTGCTTTTCTAGAAAAAACAATGTATTTATTGATTGAATTTAAGTGTTAAAAATACTATGTTCAACTAATAAAATGCTGAGCTTTAAGGTAATATTCAGTAACTTTAAGCTTTTTAGTTTTTTGTTTGTTTTAATGACATAATTTGTTTCCATTCATTAATGAATTTACCTCTATAGGCAAACTGTGTCCTTTGATAATTGATTAGTTTACTCAGTAAATATAATACACAAGTTACCTACAGTTATTTATTATTGTTATTATTTAAAGATTTTATTTATTTATTTGAGAGAGAGAGAGAGCACAAGCAGGGGGAGTGGCAGAGGGAGAGGGAGAAGCAGGCTCCCCACTGAGCAGGGAATCTGATGCGGCTGGATCCCAGGAACCTGGGATCATGACTTGAGCTGAAGGCAGACATTTAACTAACTGAGACACCCAGGCAACCCTGTTTATTTATTATTAAACACAGATCACACTTACATTATTATTCATTTTCCTCACTTAGTAACACTGTAGCATGTTTCTATGAAAAAAAAAGCAATTAATATGTAAGATCAATGATAACAGGAACTTAGAAATTAAGACAACAGTTGGTATACAATATTCACCCAGGTGAATATTTGTTGAATGATTGAATGAAAGGGTTTGAATATTGGCTCTATTGCTAACTAGGGATAATAATATCTGTCTTATTTAAATGTTTTAACAAGGTCTTGTATATGTAACATGATCTATCATTCTCCCTTGTCTTCCTTTTGACAGTTGTTCCTATGGATTGCATGTTCCTGCCAATGATTCTCTGTTGTGCCATTAACCCTCATTTTCTTGGTTATATGCCATTGTCTAGATCTATGGACTGAAGATCTCTAGATTGATATTGCAAAGATGTCTCTTTGTGTTTATATTTATTTAATTCAAGGCCATATATTTTAGGATCCATACTTCACTTCACTTATTATATATTGAACTTTATTGATTGAGGAAAATTTATATATTGAAATACAACAAGGGATAGAATTAAACTGTATCGTAATTATTAATTTTGCTGTAGTTAAATTTCCCAATGTACCAATAGGCTCTTCATGATCCCAATGTGTTAAGAAAGAACTCCAAAGATTTTGTCATGAGCAATGGGAAGAGTGGAATTGCTGTTTATGAAGACAGAATACTATGAGAGGAGCAGATTTGCAAGAGAAAGACACAGGTTTGTTTTTAGATGTGTTAGTTTTGAAATACTCTAGATATTCAGATTAAGATATCAAGTAGGCAATTGTTATATTATCTGTACTTAGAGAGTACTACGTTGGAAATACAAATACTGGAAGTCAAGTTATACATGATATTTAAATTTATAGGAATGTATAAAATTATAGAGGAATTGTGTGTAAAGAGGAAGGATTGATGAGGACAAATAATAGAACCAAGAAAGAATTTCTAGAGATGTTGAGAGAGAACCAAAAGAAATGGTTTCTAAGACCATGTAAAGAAAGATTTTTTTCTAGAGGAAGAGTGTTCTATGAGCAATGTTGCTGTTAAGTGCAGATAAGTACTGGAAACTAATTGGACTTATCGACCTGGACATTACTGGTGACCTTGATGAGTGTAGTTTTGACGGACTTATGGAGATGGTTATTAAGAATTTGAGAAGAATGAATGAACATAGTGACACTGAAATCAGAGTGTAGACAACTCTCCAAAGACCTTTTGTTATAGAAGAATGGGGAACTGAATGAAAAGTAGGAGGGAAGTGAGGTCACTAGATGAGAATTATGGAATATTTCCATGCTGATGGCAAAGACTCAGTTGAGATGGAAAAGCTGTTAATGCAGAAGATACGGTAGACAATTGCAGAACTGCAGATTTTTGATATAGCATTTTATTATTAGAAATGTTATTTTTAAATGTCATCTTAAAATATGATCAATAATTAAAGGAAAAATCAAACATGACAGTCATGCTCTGTTTCTCTTCTTATTTGGAATGAAAATCAAAAGGGGATGATAGAAATGTCTGAGGAAAAAATTTCGGCCCCAAAACATATATGCATTAGTGGGGCACCTGGGTGGCACAGTCAGTTAAGTGTAGGACTCGGTTTTGGCTCAGGTCATGATCTCAACTGTTGTGAGGTGGAGCCCTGCCTTGGACTTCACACTCAGTGGGGGGTCTGCATGAGACTCTGTCCCTCTGCCACTCTGCCTACTCCCGCACATGAGCGTTTTCTCTCTCTCTCTCTCTAAAATAAATAAATCTTTAAAAAATATATATGCATTACTGTGGTTAAAGATTAACAATTAGTCTGCTCTGCTACTAGAGACACAAATATTAATATAAAAAAATCAGTTACCATAACTCTCTCTTTCTAGAAATCTTATAGTCATACCTTGTCATAAAAATCATTTAATCTCTGCAACCTCAGCTTCCAAGCATTCAAAAACAAGAATATATTAAATACACTTTATACTCTTTTGAAGAAATACACCCAATATGTATGTGAAGGAATCAGTAAAGGTTTATGTTACCCAGTGGCATTACATGAGCCAAATTGACTTTTTAGTCCATTAAATGTTGTACAACTGTTCAGTTTTCAGTCTTTAATGAACTTTTGTGCCAGAGACACTTACATAATTCACACCTACTAGCAGTACCTGTTAAAGAAATAAAGATGGAATTAGGTCCATCACAACTTCCTATTGCAAGGTTTCTTTTAATTTCACCGATTTTATCTTGATAAGTAATAACTCAGACTGATTTTTCATTATATGCCTGAGCTCTGTACTAAGGGTTTTGCATGGGTCTCCTCAATTTAGAAAGGAAAAACAACAACAACAACAACAACAAAGGTGAGAGTAAGTAAGAAAACAGTCTAAGGTTATATTTCTAGTTTACAGTAGATTTGAAATATAAACCCAAGAATCTTTTTCTCTGAAATCTGAATATCCAATCTGTTTCTCATGAATAAACTATGGAAGAAAAGAATGGAGGAAATTTTCAAATATACTTAAGAGAGGGATCAAAAAGTTTTCCCTTTCACGTTAATTTTCAAGTTAATTCCAATTATGTACTACAAAGAAACATATAGGTAGACCAAATTACTTGATCACCTTAGACAGCATTTAATTGCTCCAAGTACAAGCTGTTTCCTCGTATGAAAGTGCAATGGGAGATAATGGGAGGAAACAATTAAGTTTGGGAGAACCACCAGGAAAGCAAATGGTCACCAGCTAACTCTAGTCTTGATCGGAGGCTGTACTGAGGGCAAAATTTTACGGATTCTATCCACCCAAGTCTTACTTTGCATTCCTTTCCCCTTACCCATCTGTCCTTTTTCCAGTGCCATGGCTCCAAACACATTATTTTAATAAATGTTTATTGAAAATCCACTCTATACCAGGCACTCTGCTAGACACTGGGCATACAGATATGATTAACCCAGTAGTATATTCTACTGAAGAAAACACAACATATATTCTACTAAAAGTACATATATTCTACTGAAGGAAACACACCACCACCAACAAAAAGAACAATATCAACAATATAGGAATTCAAGGATAAAGATGTTAATTTGATTACAGCATGACCCAAATGGATGAAACAATGAAAAGTTTTGGTAGAAATAAAATTAAAGATTTCTGTTCAGTGAGGAACATCTTGGGGCAAAGGTAATAAATATAGTAGAATATAATAGGAACACATAAATCAGCAAAAACATGCAACCAAAAAACCAAAAATAGATATTCCAATAGAAAATTAGGTGAAGGATGTGATGAGATGGTAACTAGAGAGCAACTCAAATTCTAACAAGCTTATAAAACGTCTGCAATCTCATTTGTTATTAAAGAAATTTAAAAAAATGAAACAAAACCAAATATTACTTTAGAACAATCAGAAAGACCAAATTAGAAAGTTGTATAATTCAAATATTTACCTAGGATATAGATGTAAAGGAACCTTCACACACTGCACTTGTGAGGGGTCATGGTGCAAACATTCTGGATGGCACACCGTCACTGTGGATAGTCAGGCAAATTTGGTACCAAAAACAATATGACCTAGTCATTTGCTCCTCAGTTTTCATCTAAACAATTCACACACATGAGAGGGCATAGGTGGGGATGTTCGTTTCAGTATCATTTCTGGAGATAAGAAATTGTAGGCAAATGGGGTGTCTATTGCTTAAAAAGTGAGTAGATAATATATATTAAACATCCTAGAGAACCACAGACAATTAGAAGCAACATAGTTAACATACATATGAAAAGCAAATGCAACTTAAAGGTATGCGATAGATTAAAAAAAAAAGCAGAAAGATATATGCAACCAAAGAACATTTACAGAAATCGAAAGTAACATTAAACATATTAGAATCATTGCCTATGGTGGAGGAGAAGAATTAGAGTGAGACACTGGGATAAAGTGGAAGAAGTAAATCAGAATGGTATTTACGGTCCTTGAGCTGGCTGGGGTAATATCACAACCCCCCCGTGTCTAAGGTCCTCATAAAGAAAGAAAAAAGAGATTAAATGAATAGTGCGAAGTGAAATGGCAGGTACAGTTTGTGCTCTTTGTAAAATGCATTGTAGGATGCTACATAAGGTATCTAGTCCCTAAAAAATTCAAAACTATACTTAAATATTAAGCAGTCAACAAAGAGAGAGAACATCTAGTCAGTTTGCACAGTCACACAAAAAATAAATCCGTGCCAAGACATAGTCATTTCTGGGCCCTTGAACACTGTACGGTTAGTCTGCCACAATGATTTTAAATGCCCACAATCACTAATTTCCTTATAGTGATCTGTGTTCTTTAGTCTCATATTCCTGGACTTTATATTATACGAAAAATATAATATAGGCATGCACTCTTTTTGAGAATACATGTCAGTATTTGAGGGGACAAAATATTGCACCAGATTTTGAAATAGAGCCAGTCCAAAAGAGTGGAAATTAATTCAGGATTTTTGCTTTACAGAGGACTGCCTGTTGAATTGTAATAGGTTAATCATTTTAGGAAAACTACTTTCAAATATTAAAAATTATAAGTTCTACCATGAATCAAAGCCCATTGTGGCTGAATTATAAGGTCGCGGGTGACCCTGACCTGGCATCTCGAGGCAGACCAAGTGCACATTAATTCAATGTTTTCTAATATTATAGTTACAGCAGAAATGAAAGCACATAGCTAGAATACTCCCAAGGCTTATATATTATGCAGGCAGCACAGAACAATGATTATAAATCTCCTTCTAGACATAGCAAAAACTGACCTTACAAATCTGCCCTTACTTTAGGTAGCAGAGAGGTTAAGGATATGATAAGAAATTTTCCTAAATAACTTCCCAGTGCCTTGATCAATGATGTCATCCATCACCACTAATGTGGACGAACTGAATGGAATTAATTATTTTGCAATCATGATCTGGTACAGAGATCAAGGTCATAGTATTACATCAGCAGAACATTGACCAGTTGTGAATTATTCTTGATGAGACAGCCAATTCTTAAATCTTGAGCTGGTAGCCACTGGAGGCCTATTAGCAATTATAGATTATAAGGCATTTTATACAATACCGTTATTCACAGCTCTTACATACTGCCTCTGTGAATTATAGTAATGCACATGGCATAGGAAACTAACCTCTAAAGAATACTAAGCATTTGGGTGGCAGATTAAAAGAAATTATCTCTGTGATTACTTAGATATACTTGAGTAGTTGTCATCTATAATCTTTATAATAATGCTTCTCTGTATCTTGAAATATCACAACATAGCCTATGCTCACTGCTTTGTTTTCAAGTGCAAATGAACTTCAGTTGATATAAATATTAGATAAAATTAAATTAATTCCTTTTAACTTCCAATTTACGCATGTAAAGTCACCTGGAGATGTCATTTTCTTTCTTACGATCTAGTTATAAGGCTTTGAGGATCTGAGCATTAAAAATCATGTGAAACATTGGAATAAGTGGTCTCCAAGGTGAATCAGGATTTCACCAAGCCAACCTAATATGACTTGATAATTCTAAAAACTCTTTTTCTAGCTCCAAAAAAACCCCACAAATGTGATACCAATAATATCTAATTATATCAATAAACCAGCAAAATATGGGTACTCAAATTTAGTACCTAGACTGCATGTTTTTTTTTTTAATTTTTATTTTTTTATTTTTTTTAAGATTTTATTTATTTATGTGACAGAGAGACAGCCAGCTTGAGAGGGAACACAGCAGGGGAGTGGGAGAGGAAGAAGCAGGCTCCCAGTGGAGGAGCCCGATGTGGGACTCGATCCCGATGTTCCGGGATCACGCCCTGAGCCGAAGGCAGACGCTTACCGACTGCGCTACCCAGGCGCCCCCTGCATGTTTTTTAAAGACAAGGTTTATGTATCTTAGACAAGGAATTACTAGCACCTGTAATTGTGTCATGGTGTAGCAGCTCTTCAGTACTTGCTTAGCAAATAATGATTTAACTTAGGATATCTACTTTTCAAGATCTCTTCTGTCTCATAACTGTATTTAATTCACTTGTAGGGGAACTTTCCAAGTTTTACTAGTGCAATATTTTTTCCTTATCATTTCAAATATTATGCCAGAAAACCCAGGACTGTTATTGAAGAAATTATTACAAACCCTTTTGAAAAAAACTATTTATGTAACTTGCAAACCATACATTTTAAGTTTGTGCTATATAAGATATTAAAACATATTTAAGTAAATTGGGCAATCCTACATGTATGAACTACAATGTATGGTTATAAAGAATCATGCCTATACTTCTAAAAACATCTGAAATGCCTATTTTAAAGGATCAATATAAAGTTGGGGAATATCATAAAATATATATGCACATATGCAGTAATATGGGTATATTAGAGACAGGGAAATAGAGAAGCAGAGAAAACAAATTTTAATAATGTATGTTCTGAGGAAAAAGCTAAATCACCAGGAACAATGCTAGCAATGTAAAGAAATAAAAATCTAAAATAAAATATTCTTTAAAATCAAATGTATAAGAAAACTGAAAATACGGTGATAAATTTGTTGGCTTAAGTGTAAGTTTTAAAAATACAGTATGTGACAATCTAGGAAAAGTTGTCATTTGGTTTTGAGGGACTATCAGAGAAAAGTAAACACAATACTAAGTTCAGACTTGATTTCCTTAAATCCCTAATTAGATCCAGGTGATCTGCTCATATTCTGTCAGATGGAAAATCAGATCATTTCTGGAGCCTGCTAATATTGTCCAGCATCTTTGTGGTCATATACAACGTGTAGCATGCAGTAAGACAGTAAAAAGCCAGGACCAGGGTCAAATGACCAAAACCCAAGAGACAATACACAGAATAGAAACATTGATAGGTCATCTAGGTGTCGAAATTATAGACATAGTCTATAAAAATCTATCATTAATATGTTCTCGCAAAGATGACAAGATAGGAATTTTCACAAAAGAGCTATAAAGAAGGATAAGTAAAAATTCTAGAGTTGAGAAATGAAACAAGTCAGTATAGTGTAATAGCAGCTTAGAACAGTAGAGAGAAACATCACAATAAGGCATAGCTTAATACAAAGTATTCAAATTGAAGCTTGGAAAAGAAAACACAAAAATACTAGAAAATAGTTTAGAAGGTATATGAAGAATAAATCTGAGGTTTAACTTACGTGTCATTGTATTCCTATAAGAAAAGAAAAAAACCAGTATGTCATATGGGATATTTGGAAACAAAATACTGGCTGAAATTTTTTGATTAAAAATATTAACATTGATTCATCTATTGATGGACCCTGGGTTGCTTCCATATTTGGGCTATTATGAATAATGCTGCAATAAACATAGGAGCATGGTGGGGCATGTATCTTTTCTAATTAGTGTTTTTGCATTCTTTGGGTAAATATCCAATGGTAGAATTACTGGATCATATGGTAATTCAATTTTTATGTTTTTTTGAAGAACCTCTGTACTGTTTTCCACAGTGGTTGCACCAGTTTGCATTTCCACCAACGATGCATGAGGGCTCCTTTTTCTCCACATCCTTACTGACATTTGTTTCTTGTGTTTTTGATGAATATCACTCAGTCATAAAAAAGAATGAAATCTTGCCATTTGCAAAAACATAGTTGGATCTAAAGGATATAATGCTCTGTGAAATGTCAGAAAAAGACAAATGCCATATAATTTCACTCAAATGTGGAACCTAAGAAACAAAACAAATGAAAAAATTACAAAAGAGACAATAGAAAAAGAAAAAAAAAAAGACTCTCAAACAAAGAGAACAAACTGGCGGTTACCAAAGGAGAGGTTGGCGGGGGCAGGGTGGGTGGATACACGTATTATGATGGGCACCGAGTAATATATAGAATTGTTGAATCAGGTGTGCCTGGCTGTGTCAGTCAGTAGAGCATGTGACTCTTGATTTCAGGGTTGTGAGTTCGAGTCCCACAGTGGGTGTAGAGCTTACTTAAAAATAAAATCTTAAAAAAAAAAGAGTTGTTGAATCACTATAATATACACCTGAAACAAATATGACCCTGTGCATTAATTATACTGAAATTTTAGAAATTAATTAATTTAAAAAATATTAACATTGAGCCACAAACTCTAAACAACTCTAAACAAATTTTCACTGTATTTGAAGAGAAGAGGTTATCCCTGGTATATAATGATGTTTTCCTGGCCTCTGGTGAGCAAGCAAGACTTTGAATTTTTTTTTCAAATTTGGTGAAGCATTTGTTACTAATGAAATTATTATAGCAAAATAAGGCTAGGTAATTTTCTCCATGCCTCTTTTGACTCTTCTTTAAACAAAAACAAAAACAACTTATTTATTTGAGAGAGAGAGAAAGATCACAGTGGGGAGTGACAGAGGGAGAGGGAGAGAGAATGTCAGGTAGATTCCATGCTAAGCACAGAACTTAGGCTCAATCTCATGACCCTGAGATCACCACCTGAGTCAAAACCAAGAGTCAGAGACTTAACCCACCACACCACCCAGACTCCCTTGACTCTTCTTAATCCTATTGAAACTAACAAAAATTTTTCCAATTTCATTTTTTAAATAAATTTTAAAACATTTCTTATAAGATGATAGTGTTTAACTCATATATCCAGAATATTTACAAGATATACCTTATGTTTTTAGTATATTAAATTAAAAGATTTCATACAATGTATTTTTGTAAATATATATTTTACAGCACATAATACCATTCCTTTGATGTCTAATAGATAGGATTTTCAGTAAATTAATATGAGCTTGAGTTTTGTAGAGAATAATTTTAACTTATTTGGAAGAACAATAGTTTGAAAATATTTGGCCTATTAACTATTTATAGTCCAATTATCCTTCTAAATACAAGTATCAGAAAATTGTTCAAGAGCTTTTGGCATTCTACCTGGAAAGTGATATTGACTGTCAGGTATTTCACATATATGAAGTTTATGAAATATTTATTATCATTCTATAATTCATAATCATTACTAATTTATACAGAATCACTCGAGTCAATCTAAACTTGATATATTGTGATTTATTTTTCTGTTATCAGACATATTTATCTCTCAGAATACAGTATTCCTCTGTAGTCATTCCCTTTTCTTTCATATCTTTTAATTTTTATGTCTATTTACCATCCCATGTCCCATAATCCTTCTATTTTTCTTTAATTATTTTATGAATATCAGGTTTTCTGCTTTTGGTCAACTCTTCCTTATTCTTTTGTTATAATCAATAAGATACAAGAGCTCATGGCTACAGCCCCTTGATGCTCATCACAGTAAAACTGTGCAAATGACTTCATACAGATCTTTTCAGATGAGCCTCCCAAATTTCTGATGTTTATGCAAATTTTAGCCTAATTATCCAAAAGGTTTTAGAACAATGACCCCAGGAGTATGACCCTTCTTCATAAACATCTTCCTATACTAATAGGCTCTGAAAGCCTTCTTCCTCCTTTCCTCCCATGTAAATGGAAATTGCTGAACTTATGTGCATTTTAATATTATTAAAAGTTAGAACCAGTGGGGAGTCTTAGCAGAGACTGATGAGATATTTCCAAATGTTGAATAAGGGAGAATGTCTAGGACATTATCACCTCCATGTTACACTTAATAACTTGCCAAAAGAGGAGAATCACCCAATTGCTTTAAGAGGTAGTATGTGTCTTCTATCTGACCCTTAAGGGATTCACAGAATAAGAGCCAGTCTTTAGGGGCGCCTGGGTGGCACAGCGGTTAAGCGTCTGTCTTCCGCTCAGGACGTGATCCCAGTGTTATGGGATCGAGCCCCACATCAGGCTCCTCCACTAGGAGCCTGCTTCTTCCTCTCCCACTCCCCCTGCTTGTGTTCCCTCTCTCGCTGGCTGTCTCTGTCTCTGTCTCTGTCGAATAAATAAATAAAATCTTTAAAAAAAAAAAAAAAAGAGCCAGTCTTTAGCATCACTTTAGAGAAGTTGGTTATTTGGAATATGCCTTTGTATTTCAAGAAAACACATTTTACTAGAAAATTTTAGAAATAAATATAATTCTAAATATGATATATTCTAAAAAATTAGAATATATGTGCCTAGGATGTAGTTTCAAAAACCAAATTTCATTTCAAAGACTTTACGTCTCTCAGTATTTTTTCCAAAAAAATATTAATATATTTTACTATGTTATTGACTACTTCACATTTATTTATGCAGAAGTATACTCATGATGTATGTATCCCTTTGTAAAGCTGAATATTTGAAAGAGAAATATCACTAAAAACTCACAAGTGCAAATAAGAATGCATTTTTTAAAGGATTCTAAATTTTAACATTAATGTAGCACTGGATGTATCTTTTTTTTTTTTAAGATTTTATTTATTTAACAGAGAGAGAGACAGCTGGCGAGAGAGGGAACACAAGCAGGGGGAGTGGGAGAGGAAGAAGCAGGCTCCCAGCAGAGGAGCCTGATGTGGGGCTCGATCCCAGACCACTGGGATCACGCCCTGAGCCGAAGGCAGACACTTAACGACTGAGCCACCCAGGCGCCCCAGCACTGGATATACCTTATGTTGTAAATAAGATTTTATATATGGATTATTTTTTTTTTTTATCTCAGCACTAGGCAAATTCAATTAGAAATGTAGACATGAGCTTTAAAATTTATTTAGGATTTTATTAAAGAAAAGCCAAAAGCTGAAATTGTTGGCTATAGTGGATATGCTTTACTGATTTACTATTGAAATGGAACAAAAATAGAAAATAAAAAAATTTTGACTTTGAATATCAATTATTGAAATTAGCCAAGTTTATCAAACCTTTGAGTTGGATGACACACGAATAACATACAGTTAAATGATCACTACCAAAACCAATTCTCTGGTTCACTGAATTTGAGAGGCAGATATGTCAAATAAATGTGAGAAAAGGGTCCATTTTTATCATCGGTACAATTATTCTTTGCAATGTCAAAATATAACGACCAATCATTTGATTCCATCTTCATTGAATCCAAGCTTTATAAATTAGCATAAAACTTTGCAGGTTTCATAAAGTTGTTTCTCTAGCAGTAGAGATTTAAAAACCCTCTGTGGAAGTATAAGTTGGAAATTGCCTGTTCGGAGAAATTTATGATTTTATTACAGCTGCATATTGACTATTCCTCTAGTAACCCACAGGCAGAAAGTAACAGTTTATTTATTCAAACTGCAAATGAAATTGGGCAAGAAAAGTAATTAGCAAGCAACAAAAAATAATGGAAAAGCACCCATAAAAGTAGTTCGGAATTTATGTGGGTTGTCAGATTGTTAGAAAAATAACACTTTAATTTTAAAAAGGTAGAAAACTATATATACATATATTTTTTCAACAAACTGCCTAAACATATGTATAGATTTTTCACACAAAGGCAATACTGAGAAATGTCAGTATTGTTTCTTAACTTTTCAAATAATTTAAAATTCTTTTTAATATAATTTTCAGTATTCTGTTTAAAATAGAAATTTATAGTGAATGATCTGCTTATTTTTTAATTAGAGAGACAGGGCATGTGTGATTATCCTCTTTTCTGAAACGTCAGCTATGGATTTTTTTTTTTATAACTAACAGATTTCACTAACATTGCACAAACCACCAAGACAATACTTAAATTTGCACAAAAATTAGGCCTAATATTAGTGCCAGTAACAAGATAATAGTGGTGCTATTTTCGGGGTTGCAGTTAATTTTGTGACATGAAAAAACTATGTATCTGTCAGAACATAAGTCATATATTGTTGAAAAGATAATTCTTTTTAAAGAAATACATATATTAGTCACTGAATTGCTAATATGAGAACATTTAGTTGAAAGAATACAAAAAATTTGTTTAAAGCTTAATGCTTAGTGCAGTATTTACTGGGGGCGTCACATTTTAAAACTAAGGAAAATTAAAAATTCTCTAACATCCTGGATTACAGGCAAGATCAATTTAGAGCACAGCTACATCAGTTTATTAAGAGCTTTTATCCCATTTCTGTTTTCCTCAGAAAGTTTAATGACATTAGAAATTCCTAAGAAAGCCTTCAGAAAAATGTCAAAATTTCTTGGCCTGGTCATCAGATAATTTGGCAATCTCTGAGCCTAGTTCCCATACCTTTTATTATTATTGTTGTTGTTATTATTATTGAAGTGTAGTTGACATACAATATTATATTAGTTTTAAGTGTACAACATATTAACTCAGCAATTCAGTAGATTACAGTGCTCACCCCAGTAAGTGTAATCACCATCTGTGGCCATAAAATGTTGTTACAATATTATTGACTATATTCTTTATGCTGTGCTTTGAAGTTCCCCTAACTTATTTTTTGAAGTTTCCATAACTTTTTATTATCTTCTACCTAAATACCATTTGAGAATTGGCCCAGATCCCATACATCTGTGAAGTCTTTTAGTTATCCTAGGATTCACAACTATCATCTTCATTTGTTCGGTGAGCATACTGGTTACATATGGTTTTTTACATCATTGAAATAAATGAATGGAATGAGATCTCTATCCCTACGTGAGCACAGGCTAGAAGCTGGTAGGAGAGAATGGTCAGATGTGTAAAACATAATAAAATGTATTAAATAAAGGCGATGTAATAGAAGTGTGTGCAAAATACTTTAGAGTCACTTAGGCGAAAATATCTGATTGTATATATGGGGACATTTCAAAATAGTTCAACTATCTACTCATTTACCAGAAACCTTTAAATTATCTACTCCTCAACAGACTCTCTTATTGGTTTGCCAGATGAAATCACATCTTACTCTGCACATTCATAGTGCTTAAAACATGTTTGTTGAAAGAACCACAGCTCGTAACGGTTTATGAATTACAACACAATTCCCATAATTGTCTTATTCACAGTGCAAAACTGTCCAAACAACTCTGCATTGCTGAGGTCTGCTCCCATTCTTTACCCTCTGTCTAATGCTCTTTAGAAATCAGATCAAAATTTTAAAAGAGAAAAGTAGAATGGGATACTCAGTTCATTGTCCTTCCCTTTTCACTGCCATACTAGTTTAGACATCTTGCATGCGTGCTCAGTTTCTTGCCACGGGTAATGGACCTGAAAACAGTCCGAAGGAGAAAGTAACTGCAGAATTTTGGTTCACATCTTTTAGTGCCTTCCCAATCCCTTCTCCAGGATTTTCTCCCCTACTCCTCAGTTTTCTAGTGCCTTTGGTTGTTTCTTCTTTTCTTCTCTCTGTTTATTTTTTATTTCTTATTTTAAAATTTCATTATGTTTAGTTCTTAGTCGGAGTCCACTGGTCTGATTTTAACACTTCTATCGAAAATGGAGTAGGAAGTGCAAAAAAGTTTTGACTTTGAAGTCAAATAGACATGGATTCACATTATATTAACTCCGTACTGGGAAAATAACTTACTCTTTTTAAAGATTAATATCCCTCATCATAATGTGCAAAGTTTAATTCAAAATTAAGTTATTTCACTCATATATGTGAAATATGTGTATCATGGAGCTCAGCAAAAAAATCCTAATACATGCCAGGTTTTCCTTAGAGCAAAATAGTGGATAAAATATAGAAAATATCATATAATAATAGTTCAAAATACTGTATTTTAAATATGAAACAATTGTAGATAAGGAAATGGGTTAAGCAATCTAGCACAATTCTAAGCACAATATAAGATAGACAAGTCTTTTTTTTTAATGTAGCTTTTATAAAGGCAAATAGCTATAAGTGTCTGATGTTTGAACTAAAGGAGCTGTTGCAGAACTTTTCGTTTTCTAATACCATTCTGCTATTTTCCAAATGACAGATAAAATAATAACAATAATTCAGGAAAAAAGACAAATTAGGTGTATCAACCCAATTCCATTACTCTTCAACTTCTCTGAAAATGATCTGTGGTCTTATCAGCATTAGCATCCTATTGAGACAGTATTCATTTTTCACTGAAAATATAATAACCATGTTTGAATTTCATGTTATTTTGGTGAGAAATGAATACTAACAATATTGAAATATGCCTTGGAAAATATCTTACCACGTATATGTACATGGATCTACCTTCTACTTCAGCTGAAATTAATTTGACAAAAGCATCGTTGGATAAGACATGATTTGATCTATTTCTGTTCTATGATAATGTCACCACTCACATGACACATACAAGCAATACATAGCTGCCACAAAGTCAAGTAAAAGAGAGATTTGTTTTCTTTAAATTTGGGATAGAAAGGTAGCATATTCCAAATCACTTCTATTTTGAATAAGCATTATAAAATCAGTTAAACATTTCACTTCTTCATAGTGCTGACAAAGACAATGTAATAGTCTAAATAATCATTTAATAAATAAGTAAATTAGAAAAAGAAATTAATTGAAAGCACTTGATTTCTTTGAATACCTGTGGGTGTTAAAAGTCTAATATTTAATTTAATATTCTTTTGCACAATAATCAAACCAATAACCAATGATGCCCACAGTAAGAAGTAATTGTATTTTTTTTAATATTTTGAGTTTTTTTTTTTAAGATTTTATTTTATTTTATTCGACAGAGATAGAGACAGCCAGCGAGAGAGGGAACACAAGCAGGGGGAGTGGGAGAGGAAGAAGCAGGCTCCTAGTGGAGGAGCCTGATGTGGGGCTCCATCCCATAACGCCAGGATCACGCCCTGAGCCGAAGGCAGACGCTTAACCGCTGTGCCACTCAGGTGCCCCAGAAGTAATTGTATTAAAGTGGAATAAAGATATTTTTACTATAATATTGATGAGGCAACTATGAAGCTGGCTTTTCATTTTTTTTCTCCTTTGTGTGCAATAAACGTTGGAGCATGAGATTTATGATTTAAGACACGTTATAATTTAATTAATTTGAACAGCAAATAATTATTCTTTTAATCTAGATCCGTATCTATGCACCACTACATCCCTCATTTAAATATTTTAAACTGGATCTTTTAGAAATATGACTGCTCTTCATATAAATTGATGTATAATTGCCACAGGGAAAAGTCAGTCAAAAAATAGAGGCCATTCTATGCCATCTCATTTTCTCTGTCCTCAGATGAACCTTTTCTATTTTGGTGCTTTCCCACAGTCTTCTCCAAGTACCACTACTGAGCTAATGAAGTTGATTTTCTTGCCTTCACTTTCAGTGACATTTCCCTTTTCAACTTGGTTGTCACTCTCTGTGGAGAAGAACAATTACCTTAACGTGTATTTGTGTGTGTGTGTGTGTGTGTGTGTATGCGCGCGTGCGTGCACGTTCAGATACACATGCGATTATCCATTCATATTTAAAGGAGTAATCACCTTGGATGGATGCAATTTTGAGAACTTGAAGACCATTTACAATATCAAGAAAGCCAGCTCATCACTGATCATGTGACCTATGTCGATTGCCATCTTCTGAGTGTTTCTTTACTCTCATGGAAAGGTAACTTGTAAGAATTTTCTGTCTTTATCATGACATAAATTAGGATATAATTAGCTCTTTTTATGAAATTAGTTTGTGGTCTTTTCTCAGCTATTTCACTGGTGAGGAAAAACTGAAGAAATGAATATGGAGTAACCCTTTCTGAAATCGTCTTCTGTTTTCTTCTTGTCATGATACCTTAACTTCTAATTAACTTCCAAATCCAGGCCATTCTATATCTTAGGCTGATTTATGCATTTCTAGTTTGGGGGAAGTTACTAATCTAATGGTATAGGTATTTTAGTGACTGACAGAAATGTCTCTAATTTATATTTTAATTCTAATTGCATATTTAATCAATGGCCCTCCTATAGTTCTAGCTATTCATGATCCCAAATACAGGAAACATTCATGGGTTGCAGTCATCCTTCCTGCGGGAGATTCTTGTCAATACGTTTAACATTATCCCTATCCTACTGTGATTTTGGTAAGGGTTCATAAGATTTATTGTGTTTTGATGAGCAGATAAAGTCTTTCGGGGTGTGTAGTGCCCAAGAGGTTCTTCCTGCCACTACCTCTCACATTTCCTTACTTGCATTAATGACGTTCTCCTGTTTAGATCAATTTATATGTGTAAGTGTAAGCTCTGCGGCAGCAGGACATTTATTCGGCTCAGAGCCACACCTTTCGGACCTAGAAGAGCACCTGTTTTATAATAGAAACTTATGGAGTAGTTCCTGGATAAATCAATAAAAGAATGAGTAGTGGTTGCGTGTGTGAATTGAGAACGGATTCTTTATGACAAACCTTCCAGTGACATTTTAGAAGAAATTTTGTCTAACATTTCAAATTACATGAAACGGTTAACAATTCACCTTCTCCACAGCTGAAACATCAAGTAGCAAGAGAAGAATTACAACCGTCACCAAAATCAACTGCAATGCCTATGACGCTTGGCCTGCGTGTTTTTAGTTTTAGAGAATGGGGGGGGGGGTACACTTGGGAATTTCTGGCACCAAATTATGTTCACTCCAATCATTGTAATGGGTCATTTAGCTTAGTTCATTACACAAAAATTTGAGCCTGTGGAGTTTTCAATTAGCTCAAGATTCTGTCCGCAACGTGTTGATCTGACAACATATCAAACAGTATCAGCTAGAAAGTTTTCTCCAAATCATTTTAGACTTTTTAGAATTCTAAGGTCACTGTTTTGAACAGTACTAGAAAAGCAAGTTGGAAAACACAAAGGAGGGAGATTTCGGTGTTTCTTTTGATTTTTGTGGTTTTGAAAAAGAAAAAGGGAATGGGTCAAAGGAAAAAAAGAAATGTCATCTTGAGGTGACTCTGGTTTTTCAAATGAGATAAAACCAGTCCTCCCCCAAATGACATGGTCTCTTTACACTAAATATGATCCAAACAGCTGAGGTTAGAGTACAGCTTAAAAAGTCAACAGTCATAAGCTTTTTCTGGTGTTGCAAGTACTACTAGATTAGGTGAGGTTATAGGAACTGAGCTTTCGGTAGTAATTTAAACTGAAATAAAAAATTTAAAGATCATGTGCATGTGTGTGTATTGTGTGTGCTTGGAATCTCTCACACAATATTCTAGTCTGTGCAATGCCACAGAAGAATGTCTTCGCATCTAAGAGAGTTAACCCTATTATTCATACTGATATATTCTCTATACCACATAAAAACAATCTTTGTCCCTTTAGGCAGAAAAAAAAATGTCCCCTTAACTAACTCTGTCCCTTTACTTTTATAAGAACAGTCTTCCTATTTTTCTTTTGTGTCTATCTAACCTGGATTAGGTTTTCTTTCACTCCTCTTAGATTTTGTAAGTATCCTTAGTCCTACCCACACCTTCACCATATTACTTTTTTTCCCCTTTCTTCATTCTTTTCCTGTCTATTTCCTTTTGCCCTCTTTTCAATGTTTTAAAAAAATTGCCCAGATTTTATCATATTTATTTTTTGTAATTTCTGTTTTGTTATTTTTGTCATTCACCTATGTAAGCACTCAGAAGTATCAGATAAATTGAAGCAAAACATATTATGTGCCTTTGATAGAGGAGAAGCAAACTGTTGAATAAGGAAATGGTTGAATTCACCAGTGAACTAGTGAGGGATACAAAGCGACAGGTAGACAAATCCTGCATCCTCTCCTTTCCCCAGCGTTTTGGCGTCCCTGCCTTATTCAGGCCCCAGCGTGATCCTGCATCCTTTTAATTTGCCAAATGTCATTTGACAATTGAATGCCAATCTGAGACTTTATATATTTATGTTTTTCATCTTAAGAATATGTTTATAATTATAACTTTTATTTCTTGTACAGACAAATTTTTTAGTTCGTATTAGCAAAATAGAATTTGAACTGGATGTACACTTATTCCTTTAGATTATGGATTCACTTATTCAAATGCCCTTTGCCAAACAATTCTTTAACTTCAGGAAAACTGCTTATGCTTTGACCTCTACCATTCTTTATAATTACTTACCTCCTTTATACATGAATTCCTTTGCAAACACTCCTGAGTGGTCTTTTTTCTTCCTCCTCTATATTCAACTAAGAAAGAAGCACAGCAACTGTGGTTAGACCCACTTATCTACTTATTCTATATACCTGTATTCACAGGTCTGAATTTACCTGAAAAAAATTATAGCTTTGATGATTGAATATACTTTAATGTTATGAGCACAACTTCTAAAACAAACATAAAATTGACTTGAAATCCTATTACACTTTCAGAGTTTGTTGGCTCTTCTACTCACTAAAAGTATGTTCCTGTTTCTTAAATACCCATTAATTCTCCATATTCTACTCCTTAGCAAAGATTTCACTTCTCTTCTTCCATCAATTAGAGTAGGCTCTTCATCACCACTTGCTGCCTAGTCATACTCAATTAATTTACACTTTATTTATTTTTTATTTTATTTTTTTAAAAGATTTTATTTATTTATTCGACAGAGATAGAGACAGGCAGCGAGAGAGGGAACACAAGCAGGAGGAGTGGGAGTGGAAGAAGCAGGCTCATAGCAGAGGAGCCTGATGTGGGGCTCAATCCCATAATGCCAGGATCACACCCTGAGCCGAAGGCAGACGCTTAACCGCTGTGCCGCCCAGGCGCCCCTAATTTACACTTTAGACTAGAATGGATAGTCTGAAATTATCTCATTCACCCATTTGCTTAACTATAATTGCCTGTGTCCTTCTCAGCTCTTTGGCATACTCTGTGCTGTGTTTGTGTGTGTCTGCTCTCTTTTCAAGCCTCAGAATAGTCATTTGATCCTGAATTTATTATCCCCATTTTCAAGGTGAAGAAAAGGATCTGTAAGATCAGAGATAGGATTAAACCCAGCACTGTCTTTATAACACTTTAATATACTGCAATTTTTCTTCCCAGACAACACAACTAATGAATTTCAGTGTCCTAAATTTCTATATCTGGTAATAATAAAATATGTGACTTATACTATTAAGTAATTTTATCATCACGTGAAATTATTAAAAGGCAGTTAGTACACTATAGAGACATTATTTCTGTTTACATTATAAAAAATAAGCTAACTACGAAATTTCCTTGAAAAGTTTTTACATTCTCACAAAGCTAATTCAAAATATGATAAGCCCTTTGAAGAAAACTGATGAAAAATATTGAGAAAAAAATTATATGTGAACACCTAAGGAGAAGGAACAGACTGAAAAAGGGGGCCTGGAACTTAATTTTGAGTAGCTCCCACATTTAGTAAGGTAAAGGATGAATGAACTAATAATGGAAATAATCCGTCAGTACATGGTGGTTATTATTTTTTATAAGATAAAATGTATCTTTAAACTGTAGTTACAAACCTGATAGATTTTAGTGATTTTTCATAAGTTTTTTTTTATTTTAGCAAATTCACTAAAATCAAAAATCATTCTATAATGCATTGCCTAAGTATATGTTATTAAAATATAGTTACAGGTCTGAGTAAAGTGTTTCAGTATTACTGAAGAATTTTTCAAAATCCGTATTACAGAGACTTATTTTAATACGTTAAAATAGAGAAATACCTTTCAAATAACATACACTTAACTCAGGAATTATTCGAGTAATCTCCCACTCAAAGAGCAGTGGCATTAAGGTTTTTTTGGAGGAAATCAGTGTTTTAACATATAATATCCCTCATATTTAATAATCTTTCATGAATCTAGTAGTTGTAGGTTTGTCTAAATTCATTTAAAAGCCATTACATACTAAATTCAATTTCATTTAATTTCAAATGACAAGATTTTGAAATGGACGCAATTGCTAATGGCATAAATATAGCTAAATTACTTAATCCCTCTGGGCTTCCATTTCCTCATTTGTAGGGTCAAGCTAATAATACCTACCTTATTTTTTTCCAAGCTTTTATTTAAATTCCAGTTAGCATACAGTATAATATTAGTTTCAGGAGTAGAATTCAGTGATTCTTCACTTGCATACGATACTTGTCACTCATCACAAATACCCTCCTTAATGCCCATCACTTGTTTAACCCATTCCCCTGCCCACCTCACCTCTGGTAACCATCACTTTTTTTCTATAGTTAAGAATCAATACCTGCTTTATAGAGATGGGAAAATAAGATAAGATAGTACTTGTGAGAGTAGCCGGCAATGAGTCAGACTCATATAAGACCAGTACCTTCATATTCAGTTTGAAAACTATGATTAATTTTCTCAGCATTCTATATATTGAAACCTATCAACACTTTTGAAGCAGTTTACTTTCTATTTGCAGATTACCACTGGAAAGATATGAAACCTATCACTAACCATTTTAGAGAATGTGCAGTGCCTATTATATTTGTAATTATCTTAATAAAGTTTCGTACCTCCCAAATTCTGCAATATCTGGCTTCTATCTGGGATCAAATGTAGCTAAACAAACTAGAACAGTAAGTTCAATGTTGAAGGGGGAAAAAAATCAAACTTAAAGGTAGGGCATTGTGTAAATACTAAACTTAAAGTAGATAAAACCGCTGGATTTAATTAAATTTGAAAGCCCTGCTTTGATCTCAAGTGCCCCATACAGACTGAGCAGGGTGATTGGATCAATCATGGCTTTTACTTTTGATTAAATTTAACTTCTCTAGATGCAACTGGAAACAATCAATGCAGGTTAAAAATAGGGACCAATTAACACATAGGTGACCAAAGTTTCATGCTTATACATACAGATATACAATATTATTCACCTTGATGATAAATTTATGCCTGCAGCTTGAATTTATAACTTGCGTATTTCATACAGCAATAAAAGGAACATTCACGGCAGATATAAATTTTAGTAGCAGCAAATCATCTTAGAAACAGACTTGGAGTCCCAAACTCCACAATAATGGGCACAAATAGGATTAGCTGCCTAGCACCCATTTTTTTTAAAGACCTTCTTTTCCTCTTATCTATTTTCTGTGGAGTCCTCTATGCTAGTGCAAGTTGATTAGGCACTCCTTTCCAGGGAGTGGAAAGCAGGGATTGGGTTTATGTTCCTGGACTCAAACTAAGCCAATCAGTGTGACTTCCCTGAATCTTTACGACGAAGAAACAGAGAAAATTTGGTCATTCTCTCTAGACTGGCTGAGGATGGGTTTGATGGTTTAATCGGGTAAGGCTACATTATGCTGAGTAACAAATTCCAAAATCTAATTTAACAAAATAAAGATAACATTTTCACTCACGCCAAAGTCATTGTGGCTAGGCGGCTGTGGCTCAGGAAGCAGACAGCTTTCATACTGCCACATGCAGCATACGAAATTTTCCTAGCCTTCCCCCTTTCTTCCTAGAATCTTTCATATGTATTTTTAAGATTGCCTTGGTGGCATCCAGCTCATAGCTGGATGTAAAGTGAGAAGGGCTTTGAAGAAGACACTCCCATAATTAACAGTCTCAGCCTTAATCTTAGGTCTGACCTGTGCCCATAGAGCCCAGTGCTGAAAACTAGGTGCACGACCTTACCAAGATGTAAGAGAGGCTAGAAAATGTTTAGCAGTGAGGCAGGGAGAGGAAAAGGGTTTGCTGAATATCTAAATCATTTCTATGACAGGGTGTAACAATTGAATGTTCTTGATGGATATGTTTCCCACGAGGTATTAAATATATAGAACCGACATATTGCAAAGTTAGGGAACATTTCAAAAAGACTGCTCTCTCTTCTCAGACTAATTGCAACTTTGGGGGTACCCTAGATCATCCTTAGGTTTAATAATTCCCTAAAAAGACTTGAAATACTCACTGAAAGCTGTTACACTCACAGTTAAGTTTAATGACTGCTAAAAGAGACAGATGAAGGTCATCAAGGGAAGAGAAAGATAGGACAGAGTCCAAGGAGGTTCCAGACATGGATCTTCCCATTCTTTTCTCTCTGTGATATCATGGACAATGTTATGTTCCTTGCACTGATGTTGAACAGTTACGTACAGCGTATTGCCAACCAGGGAAGCTTACCCGAGCCTTGAGTCCAGAGTCTTTATCGGGACTCTGTCACATGATCAAAGTGGAGACCCCGGTGACTGATCTCAGCTTCCAGTCTCACAAGAGGTCAAGCTTATACCAGGTGACCCAAAGCCCTTACCCTAAATCATATTATTAGATTATCTTGTGTGGCCAGTTCCATCCTAAATTACATTGTGGAAATACCCAGGTGATCCAAACTCCCAGGCAAACAAAATCATGCTAACAAGCATGGCATCCCAAAGGCTTAGAGCTGACCTTCCAGAACCCAAGCCCAAAGGCCAAACTGCAATTTAGGCTAGATTAAATTCTTTACTGTGCACAATAGACATAGCCATGGAATACCATGAAAGAAGGAAAGAGATTAGTGACAATATTTGAGCCTGTCTCCAAATATTCCTGAAACCGTAATTTCTTTCTGCAGTTTATTTTAACCTTTTCTTTAAATTGGTCACGCCATCAATTCTTTCATTTTGTCATATGTGCACACTTCAAACTAGATATTGTGTGTGTCTTATGTAAACACCCATGTTTACCAATACATTTTATATTAATTGTGGTCATAAAAATAAATGGTTTCCTTCACACCAGCTCTAACAATTCAAATATATGACATGATCCCCAAAGGATAACAGGAGAAAACTAATTCCCAAGGCATGTAATGTACTGAAAGAAGCAAAACTGGTTGTGAGAAAGCTTTAACACTCGAAGTAAGGAAAGAGGGACTTTTATAAAGTTTCTTCTCTATATCAGTGATTTTATATATAATTATTTTACTTAGTATTCACAACACCCACAGCCCTCTACTACCATTATTTAGCAGGGAAAACACTGATATTATACTGGAAACTTGCAGAAGCCATTGAATAAATTAGTGAGCAATGGATATATATTTCAACAATTTCTTATTGGCACAAATCCTGTTATATTGCCATGCCACCCTGCTTTTAAAGAAACAACTACTATCCAGCCTATTACTTTGTTTGGGACCTTTTCTTTTCAAAACAATGAAAATGGAAAATATAGAAAAACCTGTTTTTCAATCCAGGAACAATCCATAGAAACCTTAAATTTAAACAAAAGCAAGTGAGGATATTGCGAATTTTGTAGTTTTTTCTTAACAAGGGCAGCATTTATCTATTGGAGTCACCACCATATTTGTATAATGGCGGGTTAACGTTTAGTGTTATCTGGAGCATCAAATGAGTTAAAATATGTAAAACACTTATGAAAGTTCTCAGCACATAGCCAATCTTATCTTGTGATTAATAATCATAACTATTATCATTATAGTGTGACCTTTTTAAATTTATATAAGTATCTCAATAAAATTTCCATAGTATCTAAATTTTCCCTATTTTTGATAGACATCTTAGTTTTTATATTCTGAATTTGTGAGTTAATTGTATTTTCTGACAGATATTGTTCACAAAGTGTGATAATTCACAAATAATATTTTGAGAATGGAGTTGGTGTAATATCATAGAATCATTAACAATCATGTTTTAAATGAATGATGATTTAAATGCTCTATGACCAGTTTGACTTCATATATGACAAATATTGAATCTGGAGGAAATTTTTAAAAAATGTAATAGCATATAAAGTTAATAATAATGAAAGAAGTGCCTGAAAATAAATAGATCAATTAAACTGTGGAAAAAGTCAATAATGTGTATCTATCTCAGTCCTTTTTACAACACATGATGGAACTTTAAGAACTAGGACACAGCTGAATAAATTTGCAAAAATAAAAATAAAAGTCATGAAGATAATGTTCAAATTGTATGAGGAGGATAGACTAAAACAGATTTAATCCTATGGTTGAATGTCAGTGGAAGCTGATAATAAAGGGCAATATAATTTTAAAATAAATTGGGTATAATAAGGTGGTATTAATTTTTAATGAGCTGGTCTCTTTGAAGGCACTAAAAATAAGATAGGTTTGGAGAGTTTTTATCTATGTTTTTCTTTGTGGTTGGAAGGTAAACTGAATTTTTATATTTTTTGGTTTGAACAACTTAGAGAACTTCCATTAACCACTCATCAGTCCTAATAGAAAGGAGATAACAGCTTGTCATAATTATTTAGAATATATTCATGCAAATTAGCTTTACTTTGCATACTTATTTTTCAGGGAATCACATATGTTTAATAGAAACTTTATATAGCAAATATATTACTGCATTTTAACTAAGCTAACAAGTAGCTTCGGAGCTCACCTCACCCAGGTGTACCAGGGTAGACCAGTGTTCAACAAAGATCACAGTTTGAGTCTTGGTAGAGCTAATCAGGATGAAAATTAAACTTCAGGGAGTACTGATCTCCTAGGGATTACAGGGTCTGCTCTTAAGAAAACATTGACTCTAAGGAAATGCTTAGAAATATAGAAAATAAGAATGAAAAGAAATGGATTAGGAAGAGAAAACTATAAACAAAGAGTTAGAAACAACAATTTGCTTCAAAATAATCTGAAGAAACTGCAATTTGGCATGGTGAGGTTATTTCGAATGTAGAATTAATAAGGAATAATTTTAAAAATCATTTCAAAGTACAGTATAGAATAGTAGTAGAAAAAAGTATTATTTAAATATATATGTACACATATATATGCACACACATGTATATATTCCTCTCACTCCTTTCATGATGTTAAAGATAGAGGTAATTATTCAGACTTAATTCAGTGTTACTGGCGGTTCCATTACATTAGAAGAGAATGTTTGTCAAAAACTTTTTTCCGCTGTGGTAAAATTTGAAATACCTAAAGGAGAATTATGACGTTCCACCTCTGATTTCCAGCCTAATTGTTTGTCATAACTAGGTCAGTCACCTTTTTAGCCAGATATTGACTCTTAAAAGACATATATACCATAAGGAAAAAGAAATGCAGGGAAGAACCTAGAGGAAGTAGGAGAAAATAAAAGAAGAAAAGGAAAGAAAGCCCCTTATGTATTTTATTAAAACAAGGACAGAGTCTATCATTTATCACATTGTTAAGATTTGTCAAAGAAAATTTGCACCAGGCAAGTGAAACAGGCAGGGAAGACTTTATTCACGACTGCTGCAACAGCGAAGACAGATTGAACTCAACTCCATTGAAACAAAAGGTGGGAGAGCTTCTAAGCATTGGGGTGACCGAGTGGCAAGTACTGGAGGATATTAGGGGGGAGGTAGGTCAATGTGATTAGTCCATATGTGTTTGCTAATTGGAACTTCCTGGAGTTAAGTTCCTACCTTTCCACAGAGACTGAAGGAGACAGTTATTTTTTTTTTAAATACATTTCAAAGGCATGGCGTGCAGATCCTTGGGTTGTTAAATTGGTAAGAGTCTGGGAGAAGATTTACATCCCAAAGGCACAGAGGAAGAATTTTATAACTGCAGGCTTAAGTGCTCTAAGAAGAGGAGGCCAGGGGATTGTAGTCAGAAGACATGTGTCTAAAGTCTGCTCAAGCTGAGGAGAATGTCGAGGCTGTCTTGGTCACATTTATAGCTTTTTACTTCTGTCACTATATCTCATTAAATAATTCCACTCTCTTTGTGTTCCTCTTTTTTCCCCTCTGTCATTTGGTTTTCTCTTGCCCTCAAGATATTCATTCTTATCATTTTATTTTTTTTTAGCGCTCTTTGTTTCCTCTTCTAAGTTCTTCCCTTTCTGCTAGCGTTCCGTCTTAGCTTTGTGACTCTCCAATGTCAGTCTCTATTAATCAAGTGGCCGTTCCTCTTGCTATGAATCTTATTAATTGCTTCATTTAGAATGAATCTTTCATTCAAGCTTTTATACAGATTAATATAATGCAATCAAGGGTATTGAAACAGTGTTAAAAGACATAGACATAAAAAACAATAAAAAAATTACAACTGAGTTAGAACCCGAAATCTTCATTGATAATCATCTTTTCTTTGACAGACATCAGCTGTTTCACATTCTGAGATACAGTTTTAACTGAATGGTCTTCACTACTAAAACTTTTCATAAGGCTCTGACAAAAATATTATAGACATTAAAATACTTTTAAAATACATCGCCTTTTAAGCAAAATTTTGTTTTAAGCACATGTATCAAATAATTAGTATAAAAGTGTTTAGAGACCACATGCAATCATCTATACATTAAAAATATAAACTTAGCGTGTATTTTGTAACACTACTTGTATATTACCATTAATTGGAGATATATACACATGTTAGTTTATCAACACACATGTTCTTTTTGTAAACAGTAAGTGGAAATGATGTAATAGAGTATATGGTAATCTTAAGACTCTATGAAAAGAAAAAAAAGCATATACACCAAATTTAATCTTCCCATATGAAAGTCCAATATATTTTTACAAAAATTGGTAAAGGAATGTACATATTAATGATTACAAAAGAACAAAAATCAAAAGGCATTTTTAAATAATTAATTCTGTTACACTGTGCAAAAATATAAGTTAAATAATGTCACATTTATTTATACCTATTTACAAAATATAAGTAAGTTGATGGGTGTAATTACATGCAATACATTTTGTACATCTAATTATAAGCTCCCTCCATTATTAAGGCAGATGGTGTTATTCAAATAATTCCTTTGTTCTAGTAATTGTATCTTTCCATTGGAGGTATTTTAAAATAGTTCAAAAATTATTGCATATCAATAATAGACTCAGTGAAATTTCTACAGACCACATTTTTACTTATTGAGCAGTAAGGGAGGGGGACATCTTATATGTCCCTGTCTCCCGAGGCATCTCACAAAGGTTACAGTCTATTTCTATTATTGAAGTTTTGTGGAGATAAATACCTGTGTTCCTTTCAAAGTCCTAGATAGATAAGTATGTCTGTCAAAGTCTAGTCAGAATCTGGCAGAGTAAAGCATGACACATCTTTTAATGTATGCCCTCCATTTTTTTTTTTTCTTTAGTATTCTTTATGTGAAGTCTGGTTGTAAACTGTATAGACATTCTGAACTGCTGATGGTAGTCAAATTGTTAGTAACAGAGTAATGCAACTATTTTGCTCTCTGATATTTGCATATATTTAGAAAAGCAAGCTCTTCTTTCATAATCTCTGATTCTAGAACAATGGCTCTCAAAATATTGTCTATGACTAATTATATAATAACCAGCTGGGATTTATAATGAAAATATAGATTCTAAGACCTTACTACAGTCTTACTGAATCTTGAGGATAGGGCACAGGAATTAGAATTTCTTCTTTAGCAGCCTTGCAGAGTTTTGTTGTTGTTGTTGTTATTATTTCTTTTCTTTTCTCTTCTTTTTAAAGATTTATTTATTTTGAGAGAGAAAGAGTGTGCAAGCAGGAGAGGGGCAAAGGGAGAGGGAGAGAGAATTTCAAGCAGATTCCCTGCTGAGCATGGAACCTGATGCAAAAACCAAGAGTTGGACGCTTAACTGACTGAGCCATCCTGGTGCTACTATTTCTTATATTTTTTAAATTAAATTTTGATTATACCCAAATTTACATATATTTCTTAAATCTGATTTCTCCAAATCATTTATTATATGTTAACTCCTTGCTGTGGCAGTTCATCACAGGTCCATTACATGCAATCAGTAACTATTGATTGATACTATTTGCTGAATGAATTTTATTTCTTCTAACTAAATGAACGCTGGTTTAAAGACTATTTTTTTTCATAAATTGTTGTATTTAGAAAGCTCAGATTCTGAAACAGCAAAAAATGAGATCAAATATCAGTTCTTCCTATATCAATTTCAACTTGGGGATCCATTGAACCTCTTTAACCTCTTATTTTTGAAGAGGAAATTATAGACCATGTATTGAACAGGTTACAGAATATTTAATGAATAGCAGAGATACAGATAGATAAAGGCACATATTAATAACTCAGTACTTTTATTCACTGAGGAATGAAAATTATTCCGTGTTTCTAGCTTTCAAGATTCATGGTAGAGTTTAAAGAAGAACATAGAGAGTTGTACACCAAGCTGTACTACACACACACACACACGTGCACACACACACACCTAAAAAATAAAGAACAACAACAAAAAAACAAAACTGGGGGTGCCTGGGTGGCGCAGTCGTTAAGCGTCTGCCTTCAGCTCAGGGCGTGATCCCGGCATTCTGGGATCGAGCCCCACATCAGGCTCTTCCACTGGGAGCCTGCTTCTTCCTCTCCCACTCCCCCTGCTTGTGTTCTCTCTCTCGCTGGCTGTCTCTGTTAAATAAATAAATAAAATCTTAAAAACAAAACAAAACAAAAAACCAAAACTGTTCTTTGCTATAAAATTCCTGGGTGGCTAGAGTGGAAGTGGAGTTATAACAATATATCTTATATAAGTGAGTCACATATGACATAACAATTAAAGTTGGTATTTGAGCCAGGCATTAGAGCCTTGATAGGTATGAACAATGGAGAAGCATGAAGGTGAGAAAGACAGCATAAGCTAAGCCACAAGGAATGAACAAATAGATAATAATTAAGAGAAAAGCCAAGCGGTTCAGTGTAATTAGAAAATAAGGCATGTTAGACAGTGGTAGAAAACACTGAAAAGAATATTATATTCTAGGGAGTTTTAGCTTTAAAATAGAACAGGAGTTTTTTCTTAAATGATTTTGTGCATGGAAGCTTTCCAGTATCAGTAACGTTTTAGACCTTCTCCCACCATGGTGGCAGTGGGAAAGAAGGTATGCTGTGGGAAAGACAGAAAGCAGATGTGCAGCCTGGAACTGAGTTCTGGGTCTACACTATGGCTGTTGGTGTAGAGAGGGGTGTGAGTGTGAGACACGACTAATTTTATATTATAAATAAATAATTCTAGCTGCAGCAGAAAAGTCATTGGAGAAGGGAAGAGTAGATGCAGATGTATCCGTTAAAACCATGCATGGTTTCCTATTGCTCTTTAATTTGGTCTACAGTAGTCTAAATGCATTGACCCATATGTAACTTTTCTTTCTTATCATCTGGTCTTCAACGATCTGAAGAATCTGCCCCTCATTTATGTCTTCAGTTTTGTCTTCAATTATCCCATCCCTTTCTCCATGTTCTAGCTCCTCTGACATTTTAGTTTCCTGAGTACCATCTTCTACCACAATTCCTTTGGACAAGAACTATTTCCCATCCTCTCTTAACCTAGCTGACTCCAGTTTTATTGCTCAGATCTCAGCTAAAATTTCTTTCTCAGGGGAGGCCTCGTTGTGCTCCCTCACTATTTGAAATGCTCCATTATAAGCATTAATATCAAAAAAATTGTTAATATCAACATATATTTCTCCTTTATATACTTCCTCTATTGGATTTCCCATTTATGTATATAATCCATCACCTACACTAATCTATACACATATGAGAATTGTTTTTAGTTACCTTTGTGTATCAGGACTAGCATGGTGCCTTCCACCCCAGTAGGCATTAATACATTAATTACTGAATTATGAAAGAACAAAGACTGCAAACACAATTTTGAGGAGACAGCAGGGAAATTGTGGGATGGCTGGGAGCTCAAGATACGTGGCAGAAAGAATGGGTAGGTGGTTGTTGTACTCTTTCTGGAGTAAAGGAGGCCTGGACCAACAAGGGCCTGAGCTAATAAAGAAAAGAAGATGTTATATCTATGGAAGTGGTAGAATTTATAACACTTGATCACAAAATTAGATCCAAGCCACAAAAGTGAAAAAAATAGGAGTGATTTTAAATGTCAGTTATTTTCTCTCCCAGGAGAAAAACTACTAAATGGCCTTTCCAATGGGCCTTTCATAAGGCTACCCATTCCTGGTTCTATTATGTCTTCTATTAACTCTTTCTTATCAAGATCCTTTATTCAAGTCAGAATGAAGTATGTCATACTCTTCCATGTGTTCAAAACTGTTATCATCTCTGCTTGTAATATCCTCCCTATTTTTCCTTACTGCTTTCTTCTCCATAAAGTTAGCATATTATTTTATTAGGAAGATTTACCTGAACTTTATTTTGATATAAACATTATTACTCTTCTTTTATAATGTCTGTGACCACCACTGCAATACCACTTATCATATTATAATCTAATCACTAAAGTAACATTTCTCTGCTGTCTTTGTAAAAGATACTTGCTTTTTTTTTTTTACTTCATTTTGCCAATGTTTGCCACCCTGTAGGCACAAAAAAGATACATACAAATGATTTAATTGTCTGGAAATAATGCAATGAATATAATGAATATGTTTGAGAATGACTATACAAGATGAGACAAACACAAAGGGCTAGAAATAAAGTGTTGCTAAGCAAACAATACTTGTGGTCAGAATACATCTATGAATGACTCATTGGAAGTAGATGTTGAATATTATGATAGCATGTGAAATACGAATATTTCTTTAAAAAAAGAGGTAAAAAATTTAAAATGACCCATTTTCCAAATGGAACATTACATGGAAATAAGTAAACCTAGTATTTATCTTAAAAAATGAGTCTGAGCTCTGAACACAGAGACTTTCACAGTATATAATAAGGGTGGGATCCTTCATTTTTTAATGCATCCATTCAATAGGTATTTGTTACATGACTGACACTGCTTGATAACGAAAAAGACAGCTAGACTCAGTCCTTCTTCTTCAAAGTGCTTCCAGCTTAGTGAAAAGTCATACATCAATCCAATAATCACAAAAATAAATAGAAATAAGAAAAAAAATGTATAGTGCTATAAAGTTATGGAACAAGATAAGGTAAGGATAGGAGAGGTTTCCTGGACAGTGACGTTGGCTTGAGATCTTAAAACAACAAAAACAGGGGTCCCTGGGTGACTCAGGCGGTTGAGCATCAGATTCTTCGTTTCAACTCTGGTCATGATCTCGGGGTCATGGGATTGAGCCCCTCATCACTCTCTGTACTCAGTGGAGAGGCTGCTGGTGATTCTCTCTCCCTCTCCCTCTGACCCTACTCCAACCTCTCTCTCGCTCTCTAAAATAAATAAATAAATGTTTAAATAAATAAAAATAATAAAAAATAAATAAAAAACAATAACAACAACAAAAGCGTAGCAAAATTTTTAGAAAACCAGGTACAATTGTAGAGACGTGAGATAATGTCAAAGAAAGCTTACCCTGCTTACTTATTTCCAAATTAGATCATGGCACCTTGTTATAGGATAACAATATTAAGGTACAAGGATTTATGTTCCTTTGATTTGTTTCCAGGTTTTTCTAGTTGTTTAAAAATAATTTGCAATATCTTTAATCAAAAGATCGCACCACTCCAAAGTCAGCTCTAAAACCAATTGTCAGAGAGTGATTCAAAACTTGAATAAGCATTACTCAACACATCATATGAGATCTCTTTTGTATAATTTCTTATAATACTACTTCTTACAGGAAAGTAATTGATTAACTTTCTATATAGTGTTTCATAAAACTACATCTCATAATAAAAGTGAAAAATAATCTCTTAAAATCCTCAAAAACATAAAACTATGGAATTAATTTGCATCAGATGCTTTTAAATACAGATTCAATATCTTGCTATGTGGCATTCATAGGTTTCAAAAGTAATACCAAATGCTAGGTTTGACATTTTACAAGCAACCACAAAACTAGAAAAAAAAATAATAAATTGTAGGTAAGAGGATAGAGAAGGACACAATGAAATATTCCTTTTTTTTTTGGTTTATTATCAAAAAGCAATTTTCAAATTTTATTTATAAAATATCACAGTAGCCCAATGATGTACCTTTTCACTGTGTATTGGATTTGATAGCATCATTCTTCTGAAAAGAGGCAAAAGGGCAATTCTTGCAGCTGAAGGTGACCTTTATTACATCTTTTTCTAAGTGACTTCTTCCACAATTGCTAGGCCGAAAAAAAATTTAGGAGGCAATAGCTGGCAGAACTGTGCTCTTTTTCTTTGTTTTCCTACACTAAATAAAATTGATCTTTATGCATTCATCTAATTGATTTTTTTAATGATATGCAAAGAAACGTAATTCTCAAGTGTTCATTCTGTCATGGTGACTAATCAGTTTTTCTGTGTTCTGTATTATACAGCTTAGAGAAAATGCTATGTCAGTGATAACTTTCATTTACACATTCAGCACATGTCAAATGTTCCACATTAATGGTCAGATAACCCTTATAAATGGAAAGAGTTCCATTGAGACACTTAATAAAAAACAATAATCTATGAAAAAAGTACATAAAAATATGTTTCCTTTGGAAAATGAGTTTCTCCTGTATATAAAATGCAAATGTAAACTTTTTTGATTCCTGTAAGATGAATTTGGCCAGTAAATACCTACTTATGATCCTTTGGATTTATTTATATCAGTCACTTTAATGTGTTTAAAATGTGACTGTAAAATCCCAGCCTGTGAATTAACTATAATGTTTTCAGTGAGTAAGGTTAATAAGGCTTTTGTATAATGTAAATATAAAAGTCAGTAAGGAGGTATTAGCGATGGTGCAGTGTGCGATTCATACTGAACACCTAGAGTCAGTATGAGATGTGTGATGAGTCTTACATAGATCATTACCTATTTTCAAAGAAAACATTCTAGAAAGATAGGTTGGAGAAGTGGAAATTAAACTCACTATTCCAAGTGTGATAAATCATTTTAGAAAATTTTCTTGAGAATTCTTTTAATTACAATTTGGATATATACATTCCAGTCTGCACAACTGAACTAGAAAGTCTAGGAAAGTGAAAATGGAAAAATGACAGATGAAAAGATTTTCTATTTTAAATGATACAAACAGTGTCATTCAAAATCCTTACCATACTTGTTTTAGTTACAAAGACTTGTTGCCTGCTGTATAGATTTAACTCACCTTCACACACCTGTGTGTGCTTCACAAATGAAATGCATAAGGAACCATGAACCTCAGTCAAGTGAGTTATGTCAGTTTGCTTTTGGCTACACCCACCTCACCAAACACAGATCAACAATAATAAAATGTGAAAAAAGGCAACCTTTACTTAAACCCAAAAAACTATTTATGTGGACTGGAGATATAAAAACAAGGTAAACTGAAATTATATATTTGTATGGCTTCCACTCCTACACGAGGCAAGAATGGCTAAGAGATTAATGGTTCAAATAATTGGAATTAAAATTCCTTCACTTAAGACAGAGAAAGCAATGGATCTTCTTCATAGTCTCAGTACTAAAATAAACTTGAAAAAAAGCCTTGCTGCTTAATTTTAGCTAGGTTAATTCTTTCAGGAGATTGGAAAATTATGAAGACACAATTTGAGGAAACAACTTGAAATTAAACCATGTCTTCTGTACCTTGGTGACTGGAAGTCCAATATCATATCACAGTTATTCTAAAACACACTTCTACATCCTAGTCTGTGTTGGGGGTCTAAGGACCCAGGATAGTAATTGTGTAATTGTCAGAATGATTTTTCAGAAGAGCAAGATGAAAGAAGAACAGAGAAAGAGGTTGAGAAGTTGGATAAAAACATACAAACAATGGAGAAAACCTCTAGCAATAAGAAATAGTCATAAAAATACAAATTAAAATTCAAAAAGCAACATGATAGTATTTGCACATCATAAAACTTATGTTCATTTTAAATCCAAGATTATATACAGTCTATTGTTTAAAATCATAAATGACACTTTTAACAATGATCACAACTACTTCAAACGTGATAGAAAACATATGCCATTTTAAACAGCAAAAATATTCCTAAAATGAACCCAATAATAAATCTTTAAAATGCATATAAAATACATATGAAGGAAATGTTAAAATAAATTTATTTGCAATGTTTAACATCACTAGCCATCAGGGAAATACAAATCAAAACCACAATGAGATGCCACCTTACACCAGTTAGAATGGCAAAAATTAACAAAACAGGAAACAACAAATGTTGGCAAGGATGTGGAGAAAGGGGAACCCTCTTACACTGTTGGTGAGAATGCAAGCTAGGACAGCCACTCTGGAAAACAGTATAGAGATTGCTCAAGACCTTAAAAATAGAGCTACCCTATGACCCAGCAATTGCACTACTAGATATTTATTCCAAGCATACAGATGTGGTGAAAAGGGGCACGTGCACCCCAATGTTCACAGCAGCAATGTCCACAGTAGCCAATCTGTGGAAGGAGCCAAGATGTCCTTCAACAGATGAATGGACAAAGAAGATGTGGTTCATATATACAATGGACTATTACTCAGCCATCAGAAAGGATGAATACCTACCATTTGCATCGATATGGATGGAATGGAGGGGATTAAGCTAAGTGAAATAAGTAAGGCAGAAAAAGACAATTATCATACAGTTTCACTCATATGTGGAACATAAGGAATAGCACACAGGACCATAGGGGAAGGTAGGGAAAACCGAATGGGAAGAAATCAGAGAGGGAGACAAACCCATGAGAGACTCTGGACTCTGGCAAACAAACTGAGGGTTACAGAAGGTAGGGGGGTGGGAAGATGGGGTTATCGGGTGATGGATATTAAGGAAGGCACATGTTGTGATGAGCACTGGGTGTTAAACACAAGTAATGAAATGTTGAACACTACATCAAAAATTATGATGTACTATATGTTGGTTAACTAAACACAATTAAAAAAAATTAAAATTAAAGTAATAAAAAATGAGATTTTTCAATTATTAATGATGCAAAAAATGCTAAATTTCTTTCATAGTTTTTTTTTTTTTAAATTATTTATTTATTTATTTGACAGAGAGAGACAGCCAGCGAGAGAGGGATCACAAGCAGGAGGAGTGGGAGAGGAAGAAGCAGGCTCCTACCGGAGGAGCCTGATGTGGGGCTCGATCCCATAGCGCCGGGATCACGCCCTGAGCCGAAGGCAGACGCTCAACCGCTATGCCACCCAGGTGCCCCTAAATTTCTTTCATAGTTCTAATACTGACTACGAGGCATCTCTGAAAACGGTATTTTAAGGAATGGAAGCATTGTTAGAATCAATGTACCACTTCCCTAGATGGCCACTTTGAAGGCAATAGTCATTTGAAAATAAATTTAAGAAATGTTGACTCTAAAAAAAAAAAGAAAGAAAGAAAAGAAAAACTAGACAAAATACAGTAAGTAATGGTTTTCAAGACATTGGTTCAGTATTCCAAATGAATGACACTTTGTATCACCAAGTGTTTAGAGTGGTATGGTAAAAAGAGTAATAAGAAATATTTAAGTAATTTACAACAGACTTGCATTATTCTATACCAGTGGGGTTGAGACTTAAGGTAAATTTGGGTGATTAAGAGACCGAACTGTGGATTATTATAAATATTAAAGGTGGGTAGAATAAGGCAGATCCAATATAATTTGTATCACAAAAAATCGAGTTTACATAAGTAAGATGATTAATAATATTCTATACATTTTCTTTTTAAAAATTTCAATTTCTATGTGACACTTTTGTCATAAAGCTTACACAATAAATGTATAGCAGGAGTGTGTCTAAACTTTTTTTTTAAATCAAGAATATAAAAAGGGGGAATTTTTTAAAAAGTTATTTAACTCCTTCCAAACTCAGATATCTCCCACCCCCACACATATTTTTATCTTATCAAAACATAAAACTTTCTGTTCATCAAAATACATAGAAATACTTGATACTGCACTAATTCCTTTTATTTTTTTTCAATGTTCAGAATTCCATATTAACATAGTCCTGAGATGAAAATTTTAAAACGGGCGTAAAATATAGAAAGAAATTATTTGTACTTTGCAAACATATTGTCAAATATCATTTATTCAACTAAAGATGGTATATACTAAAATACTTATATACCCAATACCCATAACCATAAGGACATTAACTTCATCTATTTTTGTATTTAATCTTGTATTATATTGGTACATCTATGCTATGTTATGACTTTGTTTCTTCTTTGTGTTATGATTTTGCCTCTTCTTATGTGTTGATGTATTTATGTTATATATGTTCAATTGGACTACACAATCTTCTTACAATTATGAATGACATATATTAACCCTGTAGTTGAGAAATAGTTATATTGACAGAAACAACAAATATTGAGGTCAGTAGAGTATAGAGCACATTTCTTGGAGTCAGAAATAATTTTGCACTAAACTCTTTAATCATAAGTTTTTCATCTGTTAAATGGGGTTAATAATAATATTTCACAGAGCTGTTTAAAATGTAAATGAGATCATTAATTTCTTAACAAATACTTATTGAGTCCTCACTCTGTACAAGAGATGATATTCGCATCTGTGGATGCAAAGATAAACAAGACATTGGGGTTATAGACATTGAACAAGTAGTTATTAAATTGTAGCAGTGATAAATGCAACAAATGAAAAATCATGATGTCAAGAGTGTGTGCTGATGATCTAGTTAGGTATCAGGAAAGACTAGACTGTTGGATTAATATTTAGGAGAATAGTTGCAAAATTCTTGGGGTATAAAATACAATCTAGCTCCTGGAAGAGTGCCTGGCATATAGTAGCTGCTCTGTAAATGTTTTTTGAATAAATACATGAATAAAAGAAAGAAATATGACCAATCATTCTATACTAATTTAAATAATTTGTAGAAGTTTTAGTGCCCAGATGACAGATCTAGGATAAGGTAAAATTCGCTGTCATTGATAGAATACAACAAGAGGGACAGGTCCCACAGAATTGGCAATATTCGTACAGTTTAAAAAAATAGAGAAGAAAAAAACTGCATTAACTATGTACTACACAACAAAATACATAAGGCAAAAGACGGAAAGATAAGAGCTGGAAATGAACAGATAAAAAAGAGTCAGGACATCTGGAAACAAGGTTTGTTTTCCTTGAATGCCAAAACAATGTGGAATAAGCAATCATTCCAATATTTTCTTAAGGACATTATTTTAATCAGCGAGATCTTCTGGCTAATGCCTCTCTTTTAAATCAGGTGAAGATGGGATTCATCAGGAACACATCTCATCCTCCACCCTTCATCGCCTTGAATGTCTCTCCTTATAATTTAAAGAACTCAGGGCAAGCAAATATACCTTATTTCTAAAATCTAAAGTTATAAATAAAGCTAAGAACTGTTAAATAAAATATGTTCTACCCCCATACTTTGACAAATAAATTCGGAGAAAGCAAATAAAACATGCAGGTAAAACTCTATCTGTTATACGATGGGGCCACAAAGAAAACAAAACAAAAAATGTGTAGCACTACTCAGAAATGATACATTTTTAGGGACGAATTTGTTGGACTCATGCTATCTTCCATGAGACGTTTGAGAATTTAATTAAATAGGACACATGCATACCTCTGCTTTAATCTCCCTATCATTACAAAGCAGTTTATTTCCAATATTGGCAGCACACATCTCAAAAATCTTCCCATTTTGAGTATGTAAGGCATAACATACACAAAATTTTTTTTTCTGATATTACTATATTTGTCACAAAAAAGATATTTAGGGTCATGATGTGTTGCTCAAGGAAAAACCAAGTCCTGGAAACTAATGTGTGTATATTTTTAAATATACATATTGTTTTGCATGTTTTGTGAAACGCGTGGCCCTCCAGGGCTTGGGACTGAGATCACAGACAAGAGTAAGTTAAATACTAATAGATAATGCATCTTACATGCTAATATTCATTAATAACTTACATACTAATGAATATTTGTTGAATGAGTTGGCAGTATCCTATAAATATATAGTTCCTATAGTTCCTTAATTTAGCCTATAGTTCTTTAATTTCACAAAGCTAATTAATAATTCCATGAAGTATTGATATTGATCATCTCTTATCTTTATTTTTCTTCTATATTTCTTTTACCACATTGTAGTCCTGAATAATTGTATATGTAACTTGGATAGCTGTAACACACTCTCCACTTGTCTACTAGCACGTGTTTAACAAACACCTTTCTGAAAAGAAAACATTCACATTTATAGCCTTAGACAATATCTGTTGTGTAATAATCCCATCATATCCCTTTTCAAGTTCCCAGTGTAATATCCCTAAATAAGGACTAGGGAAGAGATGCTAAAAAATTGCCCTTGATAGCTGGTACAAGTCAGCTCCGGCTCAACACTATCTTATCCATCCTGTATAATATTTCCAGGCAAATTCCATTATCTGTTTCACTTGGAAATACATTCTGCTTCTTATAACAGCATGTTGGCCTCTTAGTAACTTGCCACAATAACTGCTGGTCTATAAAGCAAATGGAAACTTTGCAGGTGAAATTATGATATTCTTCAACTGAGATGGGCTGAGTTCTGAGATCTGACCAGTAACTCATCTATCACAGTGCAAGGCAATGTTTTGAAGTGGAATGAGCCCAGAATTTAGAGACCGAGTTAGACTGACATTCCAATTCTGCCTCTTTTTTGAATCTGTTTTTTCATCTGGAAAATAACAATAATAATTCCTAATTTATACTTTTACTGTAAAAATTAGAGTTGTGGAAGGAAAATTTAATTCTATCTTGTATTATTAGCTGTAGGGGCTGAAAGTGTGTCCATACTAGCTGGTAAAACTCTCTGTCTTTAGATGTGTCTGAGGCTGCAAGGGAATAACTATAATTGTCAAACCTAATTGGAATAAAAGGAATTGAGGGGGTTGTCTGTTCTGATACCCAGGTAGAACAAGGTGACTAGAAAAAGAAGAGTTAAATGGCTAGGAAATATTTTCATTCTGTAAGTCAGAATTTGAGAGCTGTTTGGAGACAGACCCACAATCACTGGGCCAGATTTCTAGAGAAGAAATCGAGACACAGAAATATGCATGGGGGCACCTGGATGGTTCAGTTGGTTAAGTGTTTGACTTCAGCTCAAGTCGTGATTTCAGGATCCTGGGATCAGCCCCACGTTAGGCTCTGCACTCAGCAGGGAGTCTGATGTCCCTCTGCCCCCTCACTGATGCTCTCTCTCTTTCTTGCTCATAAATAAATAAATAAATAAATAAATAAATAAATAAATAAAATATTTTAAATAAAAGAAATATGAATGGAAATAATAAGGCAAGTAGAATATTTACAGGTAATGGATTAGTAAATAATTTACTAAAAGAAAAACTAATTTACATACACTGTACAACAATTCTATTACCAACACTGAAGACATGGGAAAGCCCAAATACCAGAAAAGTAACAAAAGATCTAAGGCAGGGCTACTATAAATTTGTCTATCAGCTGAATTTGAAGAGATAAAGAAAAAAAGAATAAGAAGGAAAGAAGGAAAATGGAGAAAAAGAAAAAGGAAAAGAGAGTAAGAAAGGAAGGAAGAAAAAGGAATAAAAAGAAAGGATAAGTCGGAAAGAAAAAGAAAAAAGAAAAAGAACAAAAGAATATAGTGGAGAAAAAGAAAGAAGGAAAGAAAGAAAGAAAGAAGAAAGAGAAAGAAAGAAAAAGGGACAAAGAAAAAGAGAAAAAAAACTAAGCTCAAAATTGTAGGCCTACATTTGCAACAACATGGATGGAGCTAGAGAGTATAATGCTAAGCAAAATAAATTAGAGAAAGACAAACACATGGTTCCTCTCATATGTAGAATTAAGAAACAAAACAAATGAGCAAAGGGGGGAAAAAGAGAGAAAAAGACAAATCAAGAAACAGACTCCTAACTATAGAGAACAAACTGATGGTTTCCAGAGGGGATGCAGGTGGTGGGATTGGTGAAATAAATGACGGGGATTAAGAGTACACTTATGATGAGCACTGGGTGTTGTATGGAAGTGTTGAATCACTATATTGTACACCTGAAACTAATATAATAACACTGTGTGTTAACTATATTAGAATTAAAATAAAAATCTTAAAAAATATCATAGGCCCAGAACACCTGAATGTCCTCCTCATGTCCATTTAGGTCTGCAAATTCAGATAAGACCAAGCTTAAAACTACTCAATCAAGTAGTTGTAGATTTAAGAAAAATAGAAAGAGTAGATCCTAAACTTTAGCATGTGACTTTTTAGAATTGGATTGTCCATTCTAACTGTATCTATCCATTTCTACTTCCCTATATTAATCCAAAGATAGTATTTTCCCTCTTTTCTTGATCTACCCATTTTTTACACCCTCTCAAAGACCCAACTTAAGCATTGTTTTGTCCATGAAACCGGATGTGTCACTGTACAATGATCTCAAAGAAATCTCAAGATTTCTATCATGTTACATGTTATAGTATTGGCATAACATATTTTTTGTATATTTTGATATTCTTCCCATCTACAAATTGTATTAATAGTAATGGACATGTCCATTATATTTGTTAACACAGTATAAGGGGAATAAATAAATGGTAAATAAAACAAATGAGGTTTGGTTTAATCTTTCCCTCTTATCCTATTAATTCTATAAGAAGACCAATAATTCTAATCATCCTTGTCTGTAAGATGATTCTGGAAATGTATTATAAGCAACTAACAAGTAGCATATATTCATCTGTCCTCTAAAATCTGAAATATATTTGGGAGGGAGGGGACACATATGGTGTAGTAAAAAAGAGAGGGTATGAGCTTTAGAGTTAGACCAGACTATAAGTCCAAATCACCCACTACAATATGCACTGAGAGCTATGCAATACAGACATATTCCATACCTATTTATTCGGATTAATTTTTTTATATAAAAATTAATTTTCATGTCATAAAAACAGAAAAAAGTAACATACTATTAGAAATAATGAGAGCTCACAAATTCTAGTTGCTTAAACAACAATTTCTTCCCTCTCTCTGCCTCTCTCCTCTCTTGCCACCTTTCTACACGAAGCATGTAGTAAGTTGTAAATTTCATCCCTGATATAGTTGGAAGATCAAGTGGTGTGACACCAAGCAGTGTCCATTAAACAAATATGGATTGCTTTTGACCTACTCTGCTTCGAAGAAACTGCAGTGTCTGTAGGCTCTTGAATGGTCAATCAATTCCAGAAGAGCATGAAAACTACTCTTTGGCCAAAATTTTTTAAAATCCAGTTGTTGACTATATTACTAAAAAAGAGAATATGCTCTACACACCGTGTTGTTGATAAATAGCCTTTTGAATATTCAATTTTATGTATTCTTAGTGTCATTTTATTGATTTTAACTCTATTATTAACCCGAATGCTTTCTTTAGATCCATTAATATTCATGATTGGATTTAACGTGGAAGAGCTATTCCATTAAATTTAAATTAAATGCTTAGTTAATGTGTGTTTAGAACGTGTTATTGTTAATTGTTTATGCTGACTCCAGTCATTATATCTCGTGCTAGCTCTGGATTGTCTACCATGCTGAAAAATGCAGCTGGGTTGGGTGTTTTGAAGATGGATAGGGAATGGTGATTGAAAATGTTAATGATACAGAATCAGTTCTGGCTCAGTAGAAGCATTCTCTCAAGATGAAGCCTTTGATGAGCCGTGTTACAGAGTGACTGAATATCCCCAAATATCTATTAGGACTTAAATTTCCTGATTCACAATAAAACACTATTATCATCTGTTTCTATCCAGTGTCCTTTTTCTCCTGTTTCAGCAGTTGACACAGCATTCAGTATGATATTGCAAAATACATATAACATCCCTTTGCTTGAAACCATTCACTAGCTTTCCAGCACTTTAAGGGTATCTGATAGCTTTGCCTCTTGCTTCCCTGCTTATACAAATGGATTCATATTTTCTTCACCTACTACTATCCTCTTCGAACTATACACTCCATTAGTTTTGAATTTACCATTTACATTTCTTTTCACTCTTCCTGCTCCATTGCATTTGAGTTTTTCCACATGATATTCTCTCTGTTTTACTCCCAATTTTATCTGGCTAACTCTCTTACTTTAGTTCTTGCTTTTAAAGTCATTTACTCTGAACTGTTTTGATTTTTCCCAATTGAATATATAAGGTGTTCATGCTATATATTTTGACAATACTTCATATTGTCTTTATTACAGAATATATTATACATTATTATAATCAAATCTTAGTTGTATTTATTTCCTTCAAAAGTATAAATGCCATGAAGTTTTGGAAAAAGATAAAAATCCCATCCTAGTGTTTGGCACAAAATGTAGGCTCAAAATAAATAATAGAGACTTCTGATGCAGATGAGCTGGCATAGATTCATCTCCTTGCTGCTTCTCCCTGCTACTTTTACCCATGAACCCTGGGCAACAGACAACAAAAGACAAGCTCTGACAGGTGTATAAATGAAGGCATATTGGTTAGGGATCCTAGGATTGGAAAAAAAAAAAAATAATAACACAAGTTTTCTTACAACTCCCCACCCAGAAGAAAAATTGGACTGGTCTTGATTCCCAACTAGTAACAGAAGGCACCCAAGTAGACCCACTTGCCACCTCCCACCAAGATCAAACAGGAGTCCAGTTGACAACACCAGGCAAGCCAGGCAGAACTGGCAAGAAGGATCAGTTGAAGACCACACTAACAATAGGCCACCGGAAGAAATGTTCCTACCCCCTCACATTCCCCCCATCGGTTTGACTTTCCTCCCCCAAACAAAAGCACAGCACAGCTCAAGATCAACCACAAGGGGGATCCTGCTGCAACAATGCCATGCCCAGAGTGTTCTTTGTCCCCATGGGCTAGAGATTGTCTTCCCTAGGAGTACCAGATAGCCCATATTAATGAAGCTTCTTCCATCCCCTCAAGTGGCACTAACAGTAAACTGTGAGCTTCACTAACATGAGATAAACCAAACAGAACAAATAGTAATTCGAAGACTGAAAATTACATCGTCATTGGAATAACAACCCACAAAATTGGCCAGGACCTTTTTGCAAAACTTAAACTGGGTGACTTTCTGCTAAATAAAAAATTTAAATAAAACTAAGAGTCTCCTACCATAAAAGACAAAATATCTAGGACACAAAGTCACCCATCCTAATAAGAACCAAAAATTAAAAATGTGAGTGAGAAAAAGCAGTTAAGTCATGCCAAAACTACAATGAATTAAAAGTTGGAATTATCTAACAGGGATTTTAAAGCAACCATTATAAATATGATTCAATACAAATTATCTTAACAATCTTGGAGCACCAGAAAAGAAGAGAAAATGGAAAGAATACAAATATGATTTAATAAAATAGACTATCTTTTCCCATACAAGTTTTCTAAATATTTGTGATAATGCAAGTAGAAATTATAACACACTCTAATACTCATAACAATAATATTTAGAAGCAAGAAGTATGAAGGAGACTAAATACAAGTAAGGCTTCCTCACTTTACTTGAAGTAATAAAATGTTGATGCCAGCAGACTGATAATCATGTGTATTGAAATGTTTAGAGTCCCACTAAAAAAAAAACTATGGAAAGCAATACATCAAGTACACAAAAAATAACCAATACAAAATTGTAAAAAAAATTTATAAGTAATGCACACAAAGGCAAGGAAAGAGAAGCAGAGAAAATAAAGCAACAAAAAATAACACAGCACAGAAGTAAGCCCTAATATGTCAATAAGTACCTTTAATGTAAATGGCCTAAAAATAACAGTTATAAAGCAGAGGTTGAGAGTCAATAAAAAAAAATAGATCCCAAATATATGCCATTTTTAGGAAGCACACCTAAAATTCAATGTTATAGGTAGGTGGAAAATAGAAAGATGGAATAAAAGTATACCATGCAAGATTTTACTTCAAAAAGCAAGAGTGGCAATATTAACATCAGATAAAGAAGACTTCAAAGAAATTTACTAGAGACAAAGAGGAACATTACATAACAGTAAATAAAAAATATAACAGAAATATGTAACAATCCTAAATGTGCACACATCAAACAATAGAGCGTAAGATAATTGAAGCAAACATTGCTAAAGCTGAAATGATAAATAAACAAACTAGCAGTTGTAATTGGGGCTGTTAATAGAACTCATAGCACTAATAGAAAATATGGATGGATATAGATCTGAACAAAACAATAAACCAAAGGATCTACTTAGCATATTTAGACCATTATACTAAACAACAGCAGAATAAACATCTTTTTCAAGCATCTGTGGAACATTCACCAACTGACAATCTCCTAGTAATAAAATAAATCTTAACAAATTTAAAGGAGCCAATCATATAAGTATGTTCTCTGATCCTACTGAAATCGAATTATAAAACAATAGAAAGACAATAGATAACTCTCAAATCACTTGGTAATTAAATAGCACATTGACAGGGCGCCTGGGTGGCGCAGTCATTAAGCATCTGCCTTCGGCTCAGGGCGTGATCCCGGCCTTCCGGGATCGAGCCCCACATCGGGCTTCTCCTTTAGGAGCCTGCTTCTTCCTCTCCCACTCCCCCAGCTTGTGTTCCCTCTCTCGCTGGCTGTCTCTGTCAAATAAATAATATCTCTAAAAAAAATAGCACATTGATAAGTAATTAATTGCTCTAAGAGGACAACTATAAATGGAAAACACATAGATCGGATAAAACAGAATACAAAAATTAAAAACCACGCATTTCACCTAAAGAAACACAAGAAAGAGAAAAAGACAACAAATGAAGCATATAGAGAACAAATAGCAAGATGACATATGTAAAAATGACAATTTATTTTTCTTTCTTTCTTTCTTTCTTGAGAGAGAGAAAGTGATAGTGTGAGAGGGGATGGGCAGAGAGAGAGAGAGAGAGAGAATCTCAAGCAGGCTCCGTGCTCAGTGGAGCCAGGTGTGGGGCTGGACTTCACAACCCTGAGATCAAAACCTGAGCTGAAATCAAGAGCTGAATGCTTAACCGACTGAGCCACCCAGGTGCCCCCCAAATTACGATTTTAATATTTATTAAATGTTAATGGACTAAACCCTCCATGTAAAAGACAGAGGGTATAAAAGCAAGACAACTATGTATTGTTTATGTCAAACACACTTAAATAGGACGGCAAATAAGAAGGAACATAGGCAAATGGGAAGGCAAATAGGAAGGAAAATAAGAATGGGGAAAATGCCACATAATTGCCAAGAATAAGGAGGAGATTTAGGAATAAAATATAGGATTATGGGCAAGTAGAAATTTAAAGGTGAAATTATAAAATGTATATACTATGATAATGTAGGAGAAATGTTGACAGGGAAGAAAACTTTAAAAAGAAAGTGTTGCGAAGTCTTATGGAAAACAATGCGTGCAGGAAAAACAAATTTATCTTAAATTTATATTACACAATAACGTAAATATATAAATTTGGACTCTATTTGTTTTTGTTTTAAAATTAACCAAAGGAAAAAAATACATATTTTTTACATATCCTCATAAAATATTTTTCTGGATTTTATTACTTTCATTTTGTGAATTGAGTGTGATTCATTAAAAAAAGGTCTCACATTTCTGCCCAAGACAGTGCTTGGTTCACAGCAGATAGTTTATACAGTATATGTATTTGACATTTTTAATGTCATTTGAATTCTCTTTCTCATGAGCTTTTTAACAACCGCCTTGGTACACATGATCACTTTTTTAAATTAAAAAAAAACCATATATTAGGTTTTTCTAGTTTATAATATAAAGTCAATTAAACTGTCATTTAAACAGATAGAAGCCATGATATTGTGGTTTTGAAGAATATACTTCCCAAGTTTAAGTCAGTAAATGCCAAACATAATCTTTTCCCTATGAAAAATAACAGTAGGGACAGTTCAAAGAATGTTATAAGATAATGGTTGAATGGTTTTTAAGGGTTTTTTGGGAGTCCCAGTAACGTAATTTGAGTAATATTGAAAAGTGTTTTTATTCTTTATATGCTAGCTATTATTCCTTATGTCTACACTGCTGGTTGAGAGAAGGAAACATTTGTATATGTCCCCCAATCGGGTGATCTATATTTTGTTATTCTCTTTTTAAAAAAATTGTGTTTAAAAGGAAAAGTCAGAAATATAACTTGAACAGCAAGGGAGATAAAATGTTTAATACTGCTCCCTAGAATTTGTCTCTCCAAATAGCCCCATAAATGTTTCATCAGAATTTTGAACATTCATATGCTTACTATTTAGCATTATTTCAGAGGATAGTAATTTAACTAATATCACAAGTATGATTTTTCAATAGTATTTTTTATTTCAGAATCTTTTGCAAAGCTTTGTTAAAACAGTGCCTGCTGACTAGGTTTCCAACTTCCTGAGCAACTCAGATACTCTCAAAATGACTTCCAAAACCAAAAAATCTGCCAGTAGATATCTGCTAAAAATTCATTTTTCTCGCTGAAGCTGAAAAATACACAATTATATAATAAATTATGTATTACGATTGAGACAAACAATTTAAAATTATTCATTAATTATTATAATAGTGTGAATAAAGCCCCCTTTCAACTGCAATGAAATTATGTTATGATCTTATATCAGTGTTAAAATTCATAGCAATAAAATGTGGAACAGTCATAATTGAAAATGAAAAAGCAGGATCAAGAATCAAGGGAACTGTAACAATGACTGATTCTTTCCTAACCAAATTAAGTTCCCACGGAACTTTCTTTACTCCTAAAATCAATGACTGCATACAAGGATCCCATTGTATTTGGTAATTATTAAATAAAAATTAAATATTAAATCAGTTAACTGATTATGACCTAAAAGAGTATAAAACCCATCTAAGACCAAAATACTACCTTTACTTGTTTTATTATTATGCCTGTTAACATAGAGAATTTGGGCAGATATTGCTCTTTGCATGCTTTGAATCATTAAAGAAAACAAATACACATTTATTTAGACAGAGCATTTCTTGAGGAGTTATAACTTCATTCCACAGTGCTCTCTTTGTAGGCCAACGTAAGTAGAGATTGTGTTTAGCTTTCATAGATGACTGACATTTAAACATGCCTGCATAAAGTACATTAAAGAACTAGAAGCAGTAGCCCACAATGTCAACTTTTATAAATGTTTTTTATCAGATTTTTAATTTATTAATTTTTGTCTTTCCTTCTATACTGACAGCATTTCCTATTTCCTTGTTGTTTTCTACAAATTTTCTATTAAAATAATTAAATAATCAATTAAAGTTTTAGACATTTTATATATTTCTGCCAATGTTCTCTGGAATACCAGAAGAAGAAGAAGAAGAAGAAGAAGAAGAAGAAGAAGAAGAAGAAGAAGAAGAAGAATATGTACAAAAATCCATTTTAACCATAACCTAACACACGTGAGTGCATGCACAGACACACACACACATACACACACACACAAATTGTCATAGAAGAAAGCTAATGAAGAAAGTTAAAGAAGTGAATATACTACGATCCTACCAAAATAATTAATTACAAGTAGGAAATTGAGAAGGAAACAGCTTGCATCTAATTTTTAAGGCTTCACTGAGATATGAGTACATACCATAAAATTACCCATTTTAATCATATAATTCAATGATTTTTAGTAAACATATAAAATTGTGCTGCTATCCTCATAATCTGAATTTAGAACATTTCCGTATCCCCCAAAGAAACATGACGGCTGTTGGCAGTCATTCTCTATTCCCGCCTCAGCTTACACCACTAGGCTACTTTCTGTTCTATAGATTCGTCTTTTCTGGACATTTCATATATAAGGCATCATACAACACATGATCTTTGCGACCCATCTGTTTCACTTACCATAATGTTGGTAAGATTCAATCATTTTGACATGTGCCAGCAATTCCACCCATCTTATTGTCAAATATAAAAAAAAGTATGTATGGATATTTAACCATTTACTAAATGATGTACATTTGAATGGTTTAACTTTGGGCTATTATGGATAGTACTGATATGAACATTCACATACCAGTCTTGTGAGACATACATTTCTATTTCTCTTGGGTAGATACCTCAGAGTGGACTACTAAAGCCTTATGGTAAATAACACTTTAATGCGTTAAACAAATGCCAAACTGTTTTCCAAAATGGCTGCAGCATTTTACACCCCTTCCAACAATGTTTGAAAGTTCAGTTTCTTCTCATTTTCACTAACATTTGTTGCCTGTCTTTTTTATTATAGCCATTCTAAAGGATGTGAAGTAATTCTGAAAATGTAGCCAATGGAATCAAGAGCCACTAAACTATATAATCTCAAGCCATATTGTCTGTCACTATTTCTATTCAATAACTTGCATTTGCCTTTTAAGATGCAAAGCAAAACAATTTTTATCCAAGTTTACTGCTTCCACACTTAACTGATATATACTGATTTTTCAGAGATAAATGTCAAACGGTATGCTTTGCTTGCAATACTTCGACTATTTGGTAAGTACACAGCAAGCCACTAATCTCTCTTATGCTGCCATAAAAATACACAGGCTGTATTCTGACCAAATGACAGTACATTAGAGTCAGAAGGATAGCACTCAAGGGGGCATATGCTGCTCCTAAGGAAATGCAGGTAATTACGTTTCTAGTGAAGTATTTTAAACAGCTGGAGTTGAGCCCTTGCTGGGTTTCCAAACTTGGAGCCCAAAGTTTCACGTATCAAAACCTTAACTTTTCAAGTCTTCTGGTAGCTATATAAAAGTTGGTTTTATTAGAGGAATTGAGCAATTTCCATACTCATTAACTATTGGCAATGTCACTTTTTCATAGGTTATCTATGCCTCCCGTATATAAAGTTGCTTATTAGTGCCACCTAAGCACTTTACAGATAGTTGATGGGCAAATCTGTTCCATTTACCTTTTATTTGTCTTTGGATTCTCACACCTTTAAGACTACTCTATGGATCAAAAGAGATATGGAAGCTAGTTTGTTGACATAATTAGATCACTCTAACATTATCCATGCTCTTACTATTTTCTTAGGAAAAAAAAGTAAGGAAGCAGAAGGACTTTGAATTCTTTCTCAACTCTCTTTGATATCCTAGTACTCTAAAAGAGCGTTGTATATGTAGAGCTGCAGAGTAATCTTTTATTATAATTCTATGCTGTCAACTAGCTGAGTACCTACTATGTGCCAGATACTGTTTTAGATACTGGGACAAAAACATCTTTCTTCGTATTGCTTACGTAGCAATTTGCTTTTGTGATTCTATTTGACTACTTTATGCATGAGATAGTGTGGCTGGTATAAGGATGGTAAAATTGGAGATGTTAGTGATGTTCAGATTAGAGATATGTTTCATACTGACCAAATGTTCTATAATTACTGAAGTTGACATTTGGGAAAAGACAAGCTGGATTTGTAGAAAGGTGAGTGCATGTGTGCATACACACACACACACACACACACACACACAATAATAATATATATTAAGCAAATAAGCTATTATCTAGTTAGAAAGACTACTGAGTCCTACACAGTAGGGTAATATTTTAAAGTTGGTACTAAAATCAGTGATAAGTTAGGAATAGATCTGTGGCTTACTATAATGAGATATTTTCAGAAATTTGAAAAGTTCTAGAAAAATTTCAACAATCAGCATATGAATGTGTCTGATTTTGTAAATCTTGGGCTATATTTGTAAGGCAATAACCACTATCACGAAAAATCTGATGATTTTCTTGTCTTAGCAATCAGTTTATGATGTAGTGACTTCCAAATGTAACATTCTGTTTCACTTAACGAAAATTAGCCAAATGGTCTAACTGGTTTTGAACAATAAATGGCAACTGGTCTCAAAAAGAGAAAAATGATCCTCTTCCAACCCCTAAGCTGTAAAGGTCTTAAAGTTAAAGGGTGTAACCATATTTGTCTTTTTACCTTGAAATCTAAAATGTCTTGGTATATTTTAAGAAACTGATAGGCATTTTATTAATTCATAGAGATCTAAAATTTCTATTTTTTAAGTTATTCATAATTTCACCAGCTCCTAGCACCTACCAACCATGTGCAGCATTCTAATATCAAGGAGAAAACCAAAATGATACAACATCTGAAAACTGATTATCAATACTCTCCAGTATGTCCCAGGGAGGTATCAATATACATTTTTGAATGTAACATTGCCATTTTAGGTCAAATAATTTCACATTCAGCAGGCCACTTCGTAATCTTCAATAGGTAAAACAGTTAACAAAAACAAAATACATTCTTGCTGAATGTTCGATTAACAGATACAAATACAAATCTCCCAGTTTTAAAGAAAATTGATGAAGATCATAGTATAAGGCACTCTGTTTCTGACCAGAAAAACAACTTAAACATCTCAAAGAAGATGCGGATGTCAAACATTAATGATAACCAATGTGCATATCATGGTCCAGTAGTTGTTGGTACTTAATTTCAACAAAATCATGCTCCTGCTGCAACCTTTTCAGTGTGGCTGTGTAAACTTGACAGTAACTCTAAATCTTGTTGACAGCTACTTCCCTTACCTTTCAGCAGGCAGTCGGTTGCAGTTCAAACGGTATCACACAGAAAGGTAATTCCCAATTTCACTCCATTCTCTAAACTCAAATGTAGTCATTGGGGACAAAGCAGAAACTGGGTCAGAAGTGATAAAACTTCCCAAAAGGATATACAATCTGCTGGACAATTAGAAATGCAGTAGAAAACAGTGAATCAGTTTCATGTTAACGTAAAAATCACCTTGACTTCTAAATTGTTCCAGACGTTATTGTTTGATAGTGGGGGAGAAGGAATTGTTTCTGTGATAGAAGAGTAGACTGAGATTACACACTCAAACCCAAAATGAAGACAAATGACTCACCTTAAGTAAAGGTTTACTCCAAGAATGGATGTGCCGTGTGGTTATTAATATTCACAGAATTCCCCCTTGCTACTATTTTGCAAGGACTTCCAGCAGCTAAAGTGCAAACGTCTACCATGGCCTCCTTACTGAGATAGGTAATTGCCAGCAGTGTGTGTGTGTGTGTGTGTGTGTGTGTGTGCCTAATTTCAACAATATAAACAAAATTTCAATATGTATATATATATATATGACATCGATAGATATATATGTTAATTTTTTTTTAATCTGAGTAGATGAATCAGTGGTCAATTTGGTCAACTATAAAAACAGACAAAGCTTAATATTCTTATTAAAAAAGAATGGCTTTTAGTCCTGGATCTCTAATTTATTAGATGAACAATCTTGGTTAATTTCCTTAAACATTCTGAAGTTGACATGTCTTGTCTGTAAAAGGAGGATAGGTACACCCCATACTTCAATCATGTCAACCACACATAAAAGGCACAGTATAGCTCAAACACAAATCTAATGATATCGCCCCGCTAACAGCTCCCATTCCAAGTATCTATACCTTTGCTCAAGTGGTTTCATCATCTGCATGATATATTTTTCCCTCTCAGTCTTCAAAATTTCCCAGAAATATCTTTTTTGTGTGTCACTAGATTATCCTCTGGGAAAAATTCATATCCTCTATACTCCCACAGCAGCCCATAGGAATCTATTATTACTCCAGTTGCCATTTTATACTGAAATTGTCCATTAATGTATCACTCTTAAACTGGATTTAGAACATCTTAAAGTCATATATGTGTTCCACTCACATTTTTATTTCCAGCTTTTGACACTGAAATCTAGCACAGTCTAGGTGCTTATTAAATGCTGATAAATCAACATTCTAGGATTGGAACTAGAGTCACAGTAAAGAGAAATGAGCAATTGTGCAATCACTTTTCTTACTTTTATTTCTTTTTATCTTTTCCCTCTAGAACTACATTTTTAAGAATGATATTTGGAAAAGCACATTTAAGAACTAGATTACTTACTTCACTGATGAAGCTTTAGGGAAGACATAGCAAAGTCCAGAGAAAAAGATTCAAAGAACTATTTCTAAGAGACAAAGGAATTTGGAAACTTGAGATTACAATTCTCTTTACTAATATAATTTCATCCAGCAATAAGTAGAGAGAACTTCAGGATAAATTATTGAGGAAAAATATGTATATAAATTTTTCTAGATTTTCTAATGTAAAAAAAAGGCAAGCACCAACATTTACTTTAGAAGTTATATACATTTTCCTTGTTAATTGATAAATATTTTTCATTTTCTTTCTCAAACAATCCTGTGGAAAAAAATATTATTACCCTTAGTCTACAGATGAGGAAATTGTTAAGTTTCTAAAGATGCTAAATGACTGAGCCACAATGTGAATCTAATTCTAACATTTATACTTTTTTTTCCCATTATAAACTCTCAAAGCCCTATTTTAACCTAAGAGGTAGATATATTTTATGGTGAGTAATCATATTATGAGCCAAATTCAGAAAATTGTCAAAATTTAATTCCTACTGCCTTGTATATAGCTTTAGTGTTCCCTACCATACATTCTTATATTCAGATTATTTTGACTTGTACACAGTGTAGGATATTTGACCAATGCTAACATTTTTTAATAAATTATTTAGTCGAGACAAATGTTAATAGCCTACTTCCTTGAGTTTAGACTATTTACTTTAAAATATATGCAAAAGAGTATGGAGTTTTCTCAAAAAGTTAAAAATAGAATTACCCTATGATCCAGCAATTGCACTACTAGCTATTTACCCCCAAAATATAAAAATACTAATTCAAAGTGATACATGCACCCCAGTGTTTATAACAGCATTATCTACAATAGCCGAACTGCAAAAACAGCCCAATTGTCCACCGACCGATGAATGGATAAAGCAGATGCGGTGTATATATGTATATGTATGTGTATATATGTATGTGCATGTGTGTGTGTGTGTGTGTGTGTGTGTGTGTGTGTGTATGAATATTACTCACCCATGGAAAGGAATGAAATCTTGCCATATGCAATGATGTGAATGGAGCTAGAGAGTATTATGCTAAGCGAAATAGGTCAGTCAGAGAAAGACAAATACCATAAAATATCACTCATATGTAGAATTTTAAAAACAAAAGTAAACAAGCAAAAGGGGAAAAAAAGAGAGAGGAAAAGGCAAACCAAGAAACAGACTCTTAAGTATGGAGAACAAACTGATGGCTACCAGAGGGGAGGTGGAGGTGGGTGGGGGTGGCAATGAGAGAACAGCTGATGAGGATTAAGGAGTGTACTTGCTGTGATGAGCACCAGGTGATGTATGGAATTGTTGAATCAGTATATTGTACACCTGAAATTAATATTACACTGTATGTTGACTGGAATTTAAATAAAAACGTAAATAAATAAAATATATGCAAAAGACAAGAAAAAGTCTAATCTACACCCTAGGTTGTCTGGTTTCCTTTAATATCTAAGACCTGCTGAGTTTTAACATTCAGACTCATTGAATCAGGTTTAGACTCTAGCAGAATAAAATGCTCATAAGCTTCTTTAGGGAGGACACCTTTGTTTGAAAAATTGGCACATACCTAATTGCATTACATGTCCTGGCAAAAGAATTCTACTTTCTATGGGGAACTTTGGCATCATTCACTGGAATTTCTTAAACTAAATCAAGAAGTCAGCATTGGCAATTAGATTACTGGAACAGTTTGCTTTTTCTAAATATGACAGTGTGTAAACTAGAGGCCACATAAAACAAATAGATGAAGCAGGTGTGAGACAGACTCAGAATTGGAAGACTGCCAACTGATCGGCTCCACCAAGGTTTTATTATCTAACCAGAAACACATTTTGTTGATATTTAGACTTTCTCCCCCTTGATTAACTTCTGCCAACTGGATACAGTTCAGTGAACATAATGGCCATAACTATTCTGGACTCAGGTAACTGATTGGCGTTATAATCTATGCTGTACCCAAGATTTTTCTCGGCTTGCATACAAAGACGTTGATATAACCATGCAACTTCAACCATTCCTCAGACTTTTTATATAGACCGATTTAGAGATGTATGCCTGTACTTTCTTTACACTGGAATTTGCTTTAACAAGTAATTCATATAATATTCAGAGAAACAAATATAATCCATAACTGCTTCTCACAAATTGATGAGTCAAAACTGAGGAGTTTAAAATTTAAATCCATGAAAAAGTCATAGATAATAAAAGAGATGACAGGTATGGAAAGGACAAGGATTCTATCTTTCCAAGCAATAATAAAACTAGGTTAGCTGGGATCATTCATATCTCTGAATTAGATGTGCTCAAAACTATAGGCTTCCTTGGTTTTGTATCTCATTATATATTCAACAGATGTATTCAAATATCCATACTCATGCTTCTTTTCCAGGTCATAGCAACACTTATACTACCCCTCATATACAGAGATCACCTGATTTACTCACTGGAAATCTATATTACTGGAACATTTTACTATTTCTTTGTTTCTTCCAAGTAATATAGATTTATACAGATTTGGTTTTGAAAAACAAAGAGAAATATAAATAGTAGAAAGGAAAGTAAATTTTGGGCAAAAAATAATAAATTTGGAAAAATATTTTTGTCATATATGGCAGATGATCAGTTGACATGCCTATAGTCATTTTTAAAAGTAACTATTGGGTAAAAATGACATTAAATGATAAAATTATTCTAATTCTGTTAGTTTCTTGCATATTACACTGGCAAGGACCTCCAGTAGAATGCTCACTGGAGGCGCACCTGGGTGGCTCAGTTGGTTTAAATGTCTGACTTCAGTTCAGGTCATGACCTCAGGGTCCTGGGATCAAGCCCCGCATCAGACTCCCTGCTCACAAGGAGTCTGCTTCTCCCTCTTCCTCTGCCCCTCCCCCTTATGCACTCTGTCTCTCTCAAATAAATACATAAAAATCCAAAAAAAAAAAAAAAAAAAGAATGCTTACTGGAGAGAGTGGAGAGAGAGGATATCCTTACCTTATTTATAATTTGGGGAATAAATCTTTTAGTCTTTTATCACCAAGTTATTGTATTAGCTGAAGTTTGTTCAAAGACATATTTTAAAAGGTTGAAGATTTCTACTTTCTGGGGAGATTTTCCTCTAGCATGAATGTTGAAATTTGTTTAAAACAATTTTTCTTTTCCACCTATTAAGAGAAGCATGTAATTTTTCTTTTTCAGTGTGTTAATAAAGTCAATTATATTTTATAAATGTTAATCCAACTATACAAATAAGCCTACACCAGTTGTAGTGATGTATCATCCTTTCAATATATTGCTGGATTCCGTTCATTAAAATTTGGGTGAGAAATTTTGCATCTATATGCATGAAATATATTGGTCGATAAATCCCTTTTTTTGGTAACAGCTGTATCTGGTTTTGCTATTGGAGTAATCCTGACCTTTCAAAATTAATTGTATTGTGTATTCTCTTCTGAAAGAATTTATATAAAATTGGCATTATATCTTCTTCAAATATTTCATATAATTCTCCAGTGAAACCATGTGTACCTAAAGTTTATCTTGTGGGAAGATATTGAATACATAATGCAATTAATTAATTATCATAAGCTTATTCAGATTTTCTATTTATTTTCATCTCAGTTTTGGTAACTTGTAAATTTCATAAAATCTGCCCATTTCCTCTAAGTTTCAGAATGTATTGGAATAAAATATATTCATGATATTTTCTTATCCTTCTAATATCTTTAGTAAATATAATGAAGTCTTCATTTTCATTCCTAATAATGATAATTTGGATTTTTCTTTTTCGTGATTGGTAAAACTAGACTTTTGTCAATTTTATTGAACTTTCATAAAATTCCACTTTTAGGTTTCATTTTCTTTTAGTCCATTTTGTATTCCATGCAAACATATCATGTATCCAATGAACACATATTTTCACTCTAATATGGGAACATAATAAATAATTCTGAAGAAAAGGCCTTTCCTGCTTCTAGGGTCAAGAGTTTCTAAGTGTCTTTCAGAATTGCTAAGAAAGTAAAAATTGAATATGCCATCCGTAATTGCCTACCTAGAAGGACTAAGAGTACTGCCTGTCAAATCATCTCCAGATGGTGCTCTGTGCCTACCTGGACTCTGGAACATCCTATACAATTTCCTCAGCAGATCTGGATGAATTTCCTTCAGTTTTGCAAAATTCTGTTCTTTAGTGACCCTTTCATCTAATAGGTTTCATTGGTCAAACACACCTACATGCTTGCTTTTATGGAGGCTGTACTGGTTAGGGTTCTTCAGAGAAACAGAATCAGTAGGACACACACACACACACACACACACACACACACACACACACGGAATTGGCTCACACAATTATGGAGGCTGGCAAGTCCCAGATCTGCAGAGCCAGTGTCCCAGCTCAAAGGTTATCAGGCAAGGGAATTCTCTCTTACTTAGGGGATAGTCATTTTTTTTGTTGTTCTATTCAGTCCTTCAACCGACTAGATGAGGCTCACTCACATTGGAGATAGCAATCTCCTTTACTCAGTCTACTAATTTAAATCTTAGTCTCATCCAAAAGCATCCTCACAGAAACACCTCAAATGTGAACCAGATACCTGGGCACCCTTGGCCCAGTAAAGTTAACACCTAAAGTTAACTATCACAGGATTCAAAGATGAAAGTGAAAATAAAATCCGACTCTTAGTTAGCTTATGTCTCTAATGCAACAAATTATAGACATTTACCTCTGTACTCTCCGTAGCTAGTATCACACCAGTCAAATACATCTGGTGAAAGTTTGGTGGATAAGCCATAATACAGTCCGAAGGGGTTGCACTCTGGCAACACAGCAGAGTGGTTAAAAAGCTGGGATTTGAAGGCAGAGCTAATCAGAATTCAATTGTGTCCCTTGTGACCTAATGTGCATTATATAACTTCTCTGACTCATCTCTCTAGACTTCTTCAATTATACCCATCTTGCAAGGATGCTGGAAGGGCTTTACAAGTGTTTGGCATAATGCCTCTCATACTGTGGGCCACTTAAGGATCACAGGAAGAGTTTCTTTACTAGTTTTATTTATTTGTCTATGCCTCTCAACAAGCCATTCTCCAAAACACAAGCACAGTAGTTTTTCCAAGACACCCATCAGATCACACCACTCTGATTCCATCCAATGACTTCCATTAGAATAAAATCAAACATCTTGGCCTGAGTTGTAAAATCCAGTGTTATCTGATCTTGGGCTAATTCTCCCGACTCATACTGCTTTACTCTTGTGCCCACTATATTCTAGCCCATCCTGGCCTTCTTCCTATTTCTCAAGGAACTCAAGTTTGTTCCACCAAGTGCCTTTGAAGTAGTTGTCATCTCTGCTTGGCATATTTTTGCCCTACTTCTGTGTGGCTGCCTCTTTCTTGTCCCTCAGATCTCATCTCAAACACCGTCTCCTCAAATGGCCTTCTTTCATCACGATTTGAAAGGAGCGTGTATCATTGCCAGATGTTTTCACTTAATTTGTCAGCCCAGCTCACTACTGTGTTCTCCAGTTATTAAAACTGTGCTTGGCACAGTGAAAGCATTCAATAAATATTTTTGAATAAAGGAATGAGTTACTTCGGGTCACATAAAACTCCCCCTCATCCTGCTTAACTCCTCCAGCTTCATTAATGTTCACGTGTACGTGATCACGAAGTTCTGTTGATTCAGACTGTTAAATAAAAGTAGGTTTACCTTTTTTTTTTCAGTTCAAAATCTCCAGAGCTTAAGAATAACTTGTAGAACTATTGAGTCCCATTATCTTAAGAGAAGGCAACTAAATTTGCCTGTATTGTATTTTCAAATTACCGGTTTAACTACCTATGGCCGTTCTGTTGAATTATAATGTTTTTCTTTCTACAGTGTTTTTGTTTTGATGAATGGCTGAACACATGTGTATCTCTTAATTTAGACACTTAGCTTCAGCCACTGTAATCAATCAACTGCCATGAACAGTTCCCTAAATGTTTCTTTTTCTTGCCTCAGTGGGTATTTAAATTTCCTAATAGAAATCACTGGGGTAAAAAGCTAGCAAGTATCTTAGCAATTTCAGGTTACATGAATAACAATTTCATATTTTAAAATGTAGAATAAAGACAGGATAGTTAACCAAAAAGTTACTTTTTGTGGTATAAAACTTGGAACTTAAATTGGAAATGGAGAATAGCTTTTAAGCCAGCATTCCTATTTTTCTTGCCCCCAGGAGAAAAGAGCTCAGTCCTATTTTAAATTAATTCTGTGATACAATTTCCCATGAGGATTTTTCAAGTTTGACATTTTCTAAAACTTCTTCTTCGCTCTGGTGGTTATATTTTCCTAATCATGATGAGAAATAAAAATATATTTTCACCAGGTCTTTAATCCATTAGCTCAGGTCTTTAACTAAGAGACTTTCCACATGAACCAAACACTATGTCTGGCCACTGAGCGGTGGTAGAATGGTAACAAAAATTCTTATGATAGTTACTTCTAATCTAAGCGGCCAGTAAAGCAAATTTATATTGGAAGTAAATTAGGAAATGATGATTATTGGATTTATGTTAATGTTCTTAATCTCGAGCAAGATAATCCCATAATCTTAATTTTAAATTCAGGAGGTAGTTGTAATCAGAATGATTTTTCAACATTTGAGTATTTATAGAACTAATAAACTGTTTTAAGCCAGAATTATGTGATACAACCATTTATTTTCTGTCTGCAAATAGCAGCCATATAATCCTTTCTAAACCCAGTGTGCATGGATCCATTCAATACCCTTTTTCACACTCTATACTCCCAGGGCATTCTCCCTGCCCTTTTCATAAAAGATTATTTTATCTTGTATTCTCTCTCTTTAAACACCTAATACTTTCTTCCCTAGTCTCATTCTCAGCTGTTAACTAGCATCGTGTGTCAATAAAACAAACAGAATCTCCATTAAATTACTACCACCACTTCTACTCACCCGTAAGAATCTATCACATTCTCTGCCTTTCCTTCTGTTATGATACACTATGTATGTTCTTATTCAAATCTACTTCCTCTACTTAGGCATAGCCTATTCAAGGATATAAATCCATAAATGTTCTCACTCCATTGATTTTGGTCCACTACTTAATAATTCTCATTAGCATGGGAAGTTATACTAGTTCTCCAATTTTAAATGAAATAAATTTATTTTCCTTTGAACCCATTTCTATCATCCATTATCATTTTTCTCTTTCCTTACCTGCAAACTTCCCCAGAGAAGTTGAATGTACTTGGTGATTCCTGTTCATCGTATTCTATTCTCTTCTAAAATCTCTCTGAACAAGTTATTGAAATACCTCTTTGTCATTTGTCAAAGTTACCAGAAACCTCTACATTGCCACGTACAATGGTCCATTCTCAGTCTTCATGTTACTTGACTTATCAGCTGTAATTAATGAGCAATGGCTCACTCCTTCTTATGTGCTGCATTGTCTTCACTTGGTTTCGAGAAAGCAATATTTTCCACCTTTCTTTCCACTCATGAGTTGATATTTTGTAATCCTATTTGATGGTTTGTCTTCTTTTTCCCATTCTGGTGTGTCCCAGACATTGTTAGCCTTGTTTTCTCCATTAATCTCTTGGCGATCTCCTCCATCACATTGGTTTTAAATATATTTCACAAATAGCTGACTCTTGAATTTAGAGTTTTACCTCAACTCTCTACTAAAATCCCTACTTGTAAAGCTCACCATCTCCCTGACATCTCTTCTTGGATGACTAGTAAACAGATTGAATTTAACACATTTACATATAAACTTCCTAATTTTTTCCTTCTTCAGATGATTTTTACAGACCTAGTCATTTCATTTGACAGTCTCTTCATGCTTTCAGTTGCTCTAGCCCAAAATTGGTTCTCTATTCATTGACACCCCAAATGCAATTTATTAAGAAATCTTGTTTTCTCTAACTCCATAATATATTCAGAATATCATATTTTCCTACAATTTCCATAGGTAGTTTTCTGCTTTGAATCCCAGCCTTCACCACACACTTAGATTATTATAAGATAATTTTAATGGAAGTGATAAAGCCCTCCTTTATCCCTCTTAATCTATTTTTATCAAAAGCAAATAATCTTTTAAAAAATAGAAATATCATGGTACTTTTGTGCCTCAAACCATCAAATATATTTCCTTTTCAGTGAGAATGAAAATCAAAATTCTAAAATGGTCACACCTTTAATTTAATCTTCATTTTGATTCATTTAATCACTACAAATGAAATGAGTTTGTACAAACTACACATGCCCCAGCCAGTAACTGTAATCATGGGAGCAGTAAGAAAATGAATGTTTAGGTGCAACATGTTTTCTGGGTATGTTTTTAAATGCCTCAATAACTTTATTTGTTTAAAGATTTATTTTATTTATTTAAGAGAGAAAAGAGAGAGAGCAAGCGGGGGGGAGGGGTGTGGAGGGGCAGAGAGAGAGGGAGAGAGAGAATCTCAAGCAGACATCCTGCCAAGTGCTGCCCATGAGATCATGACCTGAGCTGAAATTGATGCTAAACTGACTGAGTCATCCAGGTGCCCCAAACACCTGGTGCATTTTTATATTTTTATAAATGGTACATTTTATATTTTAAAAATCTCCCTCTTAAAATGTATCATAAAGGTTAGCACTGATTTGTCAAAATATTAGGTTTTAAACATTTAGATTATGAAAATGCATGTAAAGTATTATCCCAGTTACTTTAAATTGACAGGAATATAAATGAACCACTTTATAAGCAGAAAAAATTATCATTAGACTAAATTAAACATCTATTTGCTTTTTCAAAGGTTTCATTTATTTATTTATTTATTTATTTATTTATTTATTTATTTATAAGATAGAGAGAACACCAGTGGAAGGGAGGGGTGGCGAGAGCGGGAGAGGCAGATTCCCTGTTGAGCATGGAGCCTGAAGCAGAGCTCAATCCCAGGACTCTGGGATCATAATCTGAGCTGAAGACAGATGCTTAACCAACTGAGCCACCCAGGCGCTCCCTAAAAATTTATTCCTGAAATTGTTTCACAGAGGTCTCCAAAGCCAAGTTAGGAGAGAAATTCCACAAGATACTGTCTCTCTTCCTGGAGGATACCTGTAGTCAGAGCTATACAAAAGTTAAACAGTAAGACCTCATTTTATGCTTGTCACACACCATTGCATGTGTTTTGTTTCTTTCATTCACAGATACCATGCTCTAAATAGTGGATAGTTTGCTTAAGTCATCCCTAGAGACATAACCTGCAGAAACTGATAGATACTTTTACCCCTGTATGAATACAGAATTAATTTGGATTATTCTCAAAATATAAGAAACTAAATCCAATTATTAATTATAACCTCTTTGGTTTTTAGATATTTCTCCACTTAATTACCCAAAGAGAAAATAAATTTGACTACAGCTGGCATGGAAAGCCTGAATATTGTCATTGTTTCTATTATGATATTTGTTTTTGATATGCAAATAAAAGTATTTATCATTTATAATTCAACCTAATGTTTATATATAGTAAAGTGCTATGTAATTATTTGAGATTGGTTTCCCTCTCTCTCTCTCTTTTTTTAAAAGATTTTATTTATTTAACAGAGAGAGAGAGAGAGAGCACAAGCAGGGGGAGGGGCAGAGGGAGAGGGAGAAGCAGATTCCCCGCAGAGCAAGGAGCCCAATGTGGGGCTCAATCCCAGGACACAGGATCATGACCTTAGCCAAAGGCAGACACTTAGCTGACTGAACCACCCAGGTGCCCCTGAGATTGGTTTCTCTTTAAAATAGAATCAACTGGGGCATCTGGGTGGCTCAGTCAGTTAAGCGTCTGCCTTTGGCTCAGGTCATGATCTCAGGGTCCTAGGATCGAGTTCTGCATCAGGCTCCCTGCTCAGCGGGGAGTCTGCTTCTCCCTCTGCCCTTCCTTGTGCTCTCTCTTTCTCTCTTTCTCTGTCTGTCTCAAATAAATAAATAAAATCTTCAAAAAAATTGAATAAAATAGAACTGTTAAAATATTTAGACATTCTCTTTTGTGATGTTCAAAGTATATTCTATAATGTGGACTCTTTATAGTAAGTTTGTCTTGTGTAGAACACAATGTTTAATTTATTCAAGATTAAATTTTTAAAAGGTTTATTTTACTTTATTATTATTTACATATTTTCTGTGTGGTAAAATTATATTAAAAATAATTTGTTCTCATGGCTTTCTGGCTTTAGAGACAGAATTACTTGGGTTTGACTCAGTTCCACCACTTGGATTTTTAATCTGAGCACATCATTTAGCCTTCTTTAATTTTTATACTTGTAAAATGAAGATTTACCTACCGTATAACGTTATTTTGGAGAATTGGCTGAGGAAATGTAGGTAGATATAAAATCCATTAATAATTAGTATCAACTTCTTAAAGTGCTTTATAATTTTCATACTATACTTTTCTATATATATTAAAATCATTCTTGCATAACCTTCTGCGGTAGATATTATAAACTACACAGGTAAAAAAATGGAGACGAGGAAGGGTTAAGTGACTAAGATAATTAATAGTGACTTAAGGATACAATACAAATCTTTTACTTCCTTTTTCAATGATGTTTCCAGGATATTTAAATTACTAGAAATGAAGGAGCATATATATAAAAATTCAAGAATGTGATGTATGGAAGTTAACATTTTTTTGAGTTTGCTGTTTGGTTTTAAGGACAGAGGGACAAGGACATGATCAACATATAAATACCTGAACGCTTTTGGTGTATGCGCCTTTGTATCTGTTATGTTTAAAAGAAACTGCATTGTTGGATAGAATATCTTAAGATATATATCACACAAAAAGAACAGTAATGCCTCTTAATCTGATGTAGTGTCTTTAGGTGAAATAAAATTATAGAACACTATGATTCTATCAGTATCATGTAAGTACACAATCTAGTACATGCCTATTTCTATCATTTAACATAGGAACAAATTCTGCAATTAAATATGATGAGGTGTAAATAATGGGCATTTCTTATTTTTAATAAAATAAATATTTTACTTTTTAAGACAAATGCTTTATATGTTTTCCTCATATAAGAATGTTATATTTAAAAATTAAAAGATATTTTTGTCAATTAAAAATATAACTCCAGCACAGTTATTTTAAGTATAAAATGCATGCATACAAATGTTAACATGATTTAAAAGGAGAGATTCTTTGGCCATGGTAACTAAAAATAAAAGCAACCAATAATAAAGATGCAAAGTTTATAATATATGCACAATAGATAACAATATATTTGCAGATTGACTCATATGACGTGAAAATCTCACACACACACACACACACACACACACACACACTCACCCAGGAGAGCACAACAATCAAGAAAACAACATACAATTGCTTTTCACTGACTGTGATGACTTAAAATACAACACACTACACACAAACAAAAACATGAGTGATATTTTTGCAGTCTAATAACTTCATTCAATTTAACTAGTTTTCTCACATAGTACGGTCAACTGCTCAAAGACAACATTTCTAAACCGTAATGATTCTGTATTCAAATTTTTTTTAAAAATCTAACACTTCCAGGAAAGAAAAAACACATAAACACATTGCAAATAAAATGTCACTACAAAAAAACAAAGAAATTTAGAGTCATTTTTTTAAACCAGAAATTCAAAATTACTGAATAAGAACTCTATTGTGCTAAATATTGTCCTTTGCAATTATAAATTCATCTGATTTGCCATCTGCAGAAATAAAGCTAGGCTATTGCAAATGCTTATAAATATGAAATAGTTTGAATTGCATATGTGGGCCAGCAGGTGTCACTCTTGTTAAAAGACTGTCTGAATAATCTTTTATGGAGGGTAATTGTCTGCTGTGGTTGTGGGCAGAATTTCAACATGTGAAGAATTTAGCCCTGACCCTCTTTTCACCTTACCACCTACTTTGCACTAATGACAACAGGATCAGTAAATTAAAAGTGTCAGCTGCCCTGCCATCAGTTTCCAAAGCTGTTTGGTCTAACTGTAATTTATGGTCAATGGTTATATAAGCAGCATTGCCAAATCTCTGTAATTATTGCAGAGATGTAACCAGGCACAGAGAATAAATGTTGCTGCAAGCTAAACCAAGCCCTGACATTACTATAATTAGGTGGATGATTCATGCCATTTGCTCCTCTTAGAAGATATCTACAGTAGCCAAAAAATGAAGCTGCAATTTTTGAACTTAAGGATTTTCTGTGTGTGTGTGTGTGTGTGTGTGTGTGTGTGTGTTTCTTTTATTAAACTAGAGTTTGGTGACTTAAGAATGGAAAAGTCTGTTAATGCTTCACCCTTGATTACTCAAAGCACTTGTAATGTCTTAGAGTATGACCTTCTGGAAAGGTCACTGGCATGCGGTATTTATGAGGTTAACAAATAATTTTTTAAAAAAATTTCCAGAACTCAGACCTAATATCTGGAATATACATTCATTTAATGTTTCTAATTGAAATAATTAGATGTGATGTGTGTGTCTGTGTTTGTGTGTGCGCATGCACGCACGCGTGAATGGGAACCTGCTCAGATGCGTGGTAGCACCTGTGTAAGAAGAAAATAGTAGATTTCTGTTATTCCTTAGGATATGAAACACATATTAGCTGTCATATAGTAACTCTGGAGGATTCTATCAGAATTCTTCTTCAGGGTAAAGTTATTATGGTGATAAATGATTTCTTACGTTAATAAGAATGGCCACAGCTTCTATGGCCACGACTATGAATGATGCTAAAAAGAAATAATTCTTGAGAAATCCTGGGTTCCACTACCAGTTCTTTCAATATTAAGCATGTGAGCTTGGAAAACTCTTTAGCTTCTCTTTCTGTAGTTTTTCATTTTAAAATAAGACCATACCAGTATCTTACAAGTGTTGTGTGGTCAAATGCAATAATGTAAATAAAACAATTCCTCCAGTACCTGGCCCTTTTAGGAACTCAAAGGACATGTTAGTTCTCAGACTAAGTAACTGGAACTCCCCCCTAACACTGTTGACATGGTCAGATGTATTAGAGTCTGCTCATCAAATACATTGTCCAGTTGGAAGATGTCCTAAAGATTATTTATTCTATTGCCTCACCCATTGTAGCATTATCTGCTTTAATATTTTGAGAAAATGAAATTCAGACACAACCTGAGCATTTCCAGCTGACTGCCTTACAAAATAGCTCATTCCATTCTGACCAGCTATACCTATACTAGTAATATTGACTTAAAATCTGCTTTCCAATTGCCATGTCAATCTGGCCCCAGACCTGGACTCAGTAGATATACAAAATAAATTTTCCACATCAAGACACTTAAACATTTTACGACAGTGATCATTTTATAGCAATAGATTTCCAGTTCTTTCAATATTTTTCTATATTAATATTAAGATACTTCTATTATTACCATTTGCTTTGAGGATTCAATAAAATTTTGCTTGTAAAATTGTAACCCAATACCCCACATATAATAAATATGCCATAAATCTACATTATTTTTTCCATATCCGTCATTTTATGGATCCTAGCTCCTGAGGATACCCCACATTTCATCACTCGATATCTTATAATATTGTGGTTAAACCGGGCTATCGTGTCTCAGATGTGGAATTGTTGTCCCTCATGTTCTAATAATTAATTTTCATGTTTATTATTATTTCAGGAGATGCATCATAACACTGACTCAGATTGAGCTGACCTAAACAAAAATTCTTACATAATTTAGCACTATGGATTTCTCCTGCTATCCAAAAGTATAACATTCCTATGAAGACTTTTGTAAACTGAAATGGCAAAAATCGAGGAAACCATTACCATTTTGTAAAAATGAAAATCCTCCTTAGGTTTCTTTTGGTTAGCAAAAACAGGTCTTTCTCAAAAGCAGAGTGGCTCAAAACAAACTTTTGGAGAGCAAAGGAAATCTTTTGTGTTCAATTAACAGAAAATCCAAAAGGCTTGAAAAATACAAGTTTTTTAAAATTAATTTAACTAAAACGTAAAGGAAAATAGCCTCACATCTAAGGGCATTAATTTTTAGGGGCTCCTGGGTGGCTCAGTCAGTGAAGGTCACACTGCTGATTTCAGCTCAGGTCATGATCTCAGAGTTGTGAGATCGAGCCCTGGGCTGGGCTCTGTGCTGAGCGTGGAACTGCTTAAGATTCTCTCTCTCCCCCTGCCCCTCCCCACCTCTATAAATAAATAAATAAATAAATAAATACATAAAAATAAGTAAATGAAGGCATTAGTTTCTAGCTGGAATGTAAATGAATCTACAGTAAGCTACTGTACCAATCTGTCATAGGAGCTAGCTACTTTATTTTAAGATAAAGTACAAGGATTTTCATGGGAGTTAACACTAAACTGCATTTATTTTTCTATGATTTGAGTTCCTGATTAAAATCACGATATTGTAGGACACAAGGATAGTGTCTATAGATGATGGTGCAGCTAAGTCAAGTACCCATCCCAAAGAGGTGGCTATTCCCGCGATAACAAGCAATAGGATTGATTGTCATCAACCTGCTGTCAGATGATGACGGATCTTCCTAGTAAATAAAAGCACGTTTTGCTGAAGGACTCATCTGTGTTATCAATAGGCTGGGAACTCAGCAATAGTGGCAGCCAGGTCATTCTTGGTAAGGTGAAGTTCATGTAGTTGGACTCAGGCATAGTCTTCATCACTTTGTATACACGACCATTAGGTAAGCACTATTCCTTCTCTTCTTGCTTTAGGCAATATTTTTCGTAGAAGTCTCCTCTCCTCTCCTTGCCCACAAGACAACCCACTTCTCCATAGACCCAGCTCCAGCTAGGAAGCAGTCTGTCGTATTTATGGCTCCAACTGGGAGACACCAAATCTTAGGGACTGGTAGTGCTATCTTTTCCTTTTCCTCTCCAGGCCAAGGCACACTGGGAGTTTGTTTCTGTTTTTTTTAAATTGCTACATCTCTTCAAGCAACAATTTCTAATAATTGTAATCAGAAGTTAATTGCAATATGTCTAAATCTCTCCCGGGACCATTTTTCTAGTCCAGAGTGATTGACCTCAGGAAGCCAAAGATTTACCCATGTGATCTTTATGAAATCACATGATATTTACAAGCTCTGACAAAATCTGTGCCATGGGTGGGTCACAATTCCGCAGGCTGCGTAGCCAAAGTATGTTATCTTAGTAGCCATTCAATTATGATCAGGAACCAACCATACTGCCCAAAGTAGTTTTTTTTTTTACATTGAGTGCTATTTTAATAGTTTAATGCCTAAGGAAGGAAATGCACGTAAAAACTGCTTCTGAAAAATTTGTTTAAGAAGAATGTTCATCAAGAAGCTTGTAATTTCACTCTTATTACTTTTGCAATTTCAATTTAAATAGTTTTATAAGAAGTTGTAGATAGTGAAGTTACATCACAAATTTCCTGTTCGTCTGTAAAACGTTGTACCATCAACTACCTCTTGATTTATATTTTTCATATATATTCATTCATAAATGACATATATATGAAAATGCCTACATATGTGTATATGATTTGATTTCCCCTATTTGAAATAACACTGACATTTTAGTATCAACTATGTTCCCTCTGAGTTAGATTTATACTTATATATGTGTACCCTCAACTATTTGGTAGAAAATGATATAAGATATTATTTATCTTAAGTATAAGATATCAAATATTTTATTATTATTATTAAATTATTATTATTATTATTAAACCAATACATTAAAATATTTAAAATACGGGTTATATATTTACCTAGTTATAGATATTGTACAATATACACAATTATTTTATTCTCTAACTTGGAAGCTAATATTAAAAGGACAGTAATTGTTACCCAATGTAACAAGGGTTTTGCTCTTAATGATGTTGTTATGTCTTATTATGTTAACTTTTTTGGATAAGGAAGCATGGGTAATACCAAAATTCAAGATTAAAGGACTAATTAAATTTTATTTCAAATGCACAATATAACAGAGATGTACCACAACTTATAATCTGCCCAAGAAATTTTTCAAGGCATTAAAATTCATGCTTCCTTTTAAAAAAAAGTTGAAAGATAACTCCAGATAAAAATAATATTGGGGCAGAAGGAATAGTAGACCATTATCCTTGACATAAAGAGCTGTTTAGAAAACAGCAGTTTAAGAAGGATACTTCCAGTGATAGGATTGTAATACTTCAGGACATATTTTACAAAACCACCTGAGTCTTCTTAAATTCCTTTTTAAGAACAAACAAAACATAAAATGGGAGGAACCAAAATAGTCAAGTCATGGAAATAGTTTTTCATATACATTAACAAATATATACCTCAGGAGGACATATTTCCCAAATTATGAGAATTATTACTTTGAGACTAGTAGTTAAGAACAAGTAATAATTTGCTTAATAGCATTTTTGTTTGTTTGTTTCCCAGGTCCAAAAACTATTATGGTGGATTTGTATATCTTTGTGTATATGAACAAATACACCTACTATTAAGGACTTTTAAGTTTGATTGAATTACATGGGTCGTCTGTGGAGAACTGCTTATATATTCCCAAAGTTAGGCAAAAAAAACATTGCATATTGTTCTTTAATATATTTTTGAAAGTGATCACAACAAAAATAATTTATTTGACTTACAATTAAAATAAATCATAAATATATTATTTTAAATTATATGGCAACATACTTGTCTATTGTTTATTATGTAAAAAACAGATTATAATAAGACTATTTTATTTTATGCAATTTCATAAAGTTATTGTCTACTGAGACAATAGTGCTTTAAAATAAATGCTGAACCACAGATGCAGGAACAGAGGAATCATGGTCTTTATAGGTTAATATCGAATAGTCCTTTGGAAATCATGGCAAACTTGATGCATGAGAAAGTGTCATGTGATGACTTAATTTTCTTTCTTAAGGGAAAAGACAGAAAATAAATAGAAGACACATGTGATGACCTACTTATTAAGAGCTTCCATTTACTACATGCATATTGCAGGACTTTCATTTACTACACGCATATTATAGGACTGTAGGCTAGAAAATTGTGCTGTGCAATTTTTTTCAACGTGCTGATTATATATAATTTCAAATTTACAGCACGTTTTCAAGAATTGTGTAATCATACCCTTTACCCAGGCTCACCAACTATCTGTTTTGCCTAATTTGCTTTCTCTTTCTTCTCTTCCTTCCTGCTCTAGGGTGAGAAAATAACGAAGTCAGAAAGTTGAAGCTGTTTACTTTTATATTCAAATAAATAGGCAACTTTTCCTTTCAAAATGTTTATTTGGGATGTTTAATTCAGTTGAAACACATGGGAAGGTTATTCATTCAATGATTCTTTCAGTCAATAGCTACTTATATATACAGAGTACTGTACCAGAATCTAGATACACAATGGTCATGGAAATGGACCTGATCTTATTGAATCTAAGTTCCAGTGAAAAAGGCAGGCATCAAAAAATAATCACACAAATTTATATATAATTTCCGACTCTAATAAGTGCCGTGAAGAAAAATTACAGGCTATACTTCTATGAGGAAATGATGTTTGTCCTGAAATCCAAAAGAAGGAGGAGTTTGCTATCTGAAGAGGACGAGAAGAGCAGAACTGCATGTGTGGAGGGGGAGAGGCGGAGGGGGCCCCTCTAGATCCCTCAGCAGGCTGACGGCACTGTGTCTAAAGGGAAATGGCAGACATGGCAGAAGGTGAGGCTTCAAGAGGACACACAGGGAAGACGCAGGCCTTAATTACTTATGTATGGAATGTTGTCTTTATTTTTTAAATGATAAAGTAATGAAGGCCTTTAATTAAGGTGGTATCATAATCACATTTATGTTTTTAATTATTATTTTGATCACAGTAATGATAACGGACTGCAGAAAATTAGAAAAATGGTCATAGGTAAATGAATTAAAATGTTATTTCCGAAGTCCCCTTTGGATAAGGTGATTTTGGTAAAACCTAAGCAGTGCATGGATTTGAGATACATATATTAGGGAAATAAAATATGTTGTGGCGATAGACTGAATAGGACTGTCTCTATTATTCCAGTTTGTCTAGAATTCCCGCAACAGCATATTATTGAACGCCTGTTACGTGCTGAAGCTGAACGCAGTCCTGAGTGAGATGAATTCTTAGTTTTCAAAGACTTAGTCTAGGAAACTAGACAGAAATCACTAGTATATTTTTAAGCACAGCTAAGTCAGCTTTTCTCTTCAATCATTGTAGATAGTCTCAAATTAGCAATTATTTCTGCTGACATCTAGAAATGTAGATATTTATAAGAATTAATCAAAAATATACCCATATGTATCGATTAATAGCTCAGATTTTAGGGTGCCTTATTTCCAGTAATATTCTACGTGGGAACATTTGCTAATATTTCTCATTTAGGTAAGGTGATAAAACATCCTCAGGCTGTGTGGGGCCAAATGCACGTAACTCCTAGAGATTGCTCCAGTGTTTGTGAAAACATCTTACACCCTTCCCAATAAGTAGTTAAATAAGAATTCAGTGAGCAGTGTAGACCCATTATCTCATCTCCCTTCTGTTTCATCAAAACTGCACTCTGCAGCTTGGGCACTTAGCCAGAAGCCTAGAAGATATCTATTACAAATTGTGTTTAGCCTCTTTATGACACCCTAAATCAGGCCCTTATGATGAGAAACATCATTGTCATAACATTCAAAGCTTCTGCTGAGGGCAAGCAGAGTCTAGCACTTTAGAAGTATTGATTGCAAGAAACAGAAAGCAATTCAAACTAGTTTCAAAAGGAACTTCACCGGAAGGATTTTGAATCTCACAGTGGACCGACCTAATGATAGCAGGAGCAAAGTGACTTCCAGAGGGTCCCAGAGCAGGGAATCGGATAGAGCATTTCCCTATCGGGAAGGACAGCCTCATGAACATGACATGTTAGCGATGAGGGCAACAGGACAGCCACCATGCCACCACCACATCTGCTTCAGGCAGAACGGACAAAGGCTGACAAATGTCCACTGTGTGAGACTGCCTGCGGGCTTGATGGCCCAGTGTGGTCAGAGCCCTCAGAATGCCAGCGCCTACATACATTTTGCTGAATGTCAGGGTTCGATCTTAGACTCGCACGCATTCTAGGTATTTGTGGAAAGTTGAGTGGATACAGGGGAATGGCACTCACTAACCAAATCCAGAGTGGTTATGTGTGCCCTCGGGGTTACTTTGGAAGCTGTGCTGAAGATGTCACAAGCTAGCAGCACGTGCTCTGCCACCAAACAGCCTGTGGATCAGATCCAGCCCATCACTTCCTAGTTCTATTTTCTTGAGCAAGTTCCTTGCCTTCCATTCTCAGTGCCCTCGCGAGTAAATTAGAGATAGAGTGATATGAAGATAAAATAGACAATACGAACTGAAGTCTTAGCTCAAGGCTGGAAAATTCTAAGTGTTAAATTAGTGATTTTGTTGTTGTTTTACTAGCACCAACATAGTCATTGTCAACTTCATTATTTCATACAACATGAAGACAGTGAACTTACAAGTTCACGCAGGGGATTAAATTATGAATCAGAAAAAAGTTGCCAGTAGTGCATTTGAGAAGAGAAAAACAGAACCACACTTTTGCAAAGAAAGTTATTTATAATTACAAAAGTTATAAATTTCCTGATGGAAAATATTCACTATAGGGAGACTTATGTCAAAAGGACGAAGATCTCATTGCTTAGAAATCCAAGATTTTTCTCCCAGATCTGCTGGAGAAACATATTTCAGGAGGCATCTTAGGACGTTTGTTAGAGACTTAGGACATTTTCATATATGAATTCCTTCCTTCTTGTGGTATATGCGGGGTAATGAGAGTGGTGGTGGGGGGTCACGTTATATCAGTTAAGAATTTGAAATCCGAGGTCAGACTGCCTGCTCCGCAGCTATACTTTAGCTTTCTAGCTGTGTGATCTTCGTTAGATAGTAACTTCTCTAAGCTCAGCTCCTTATTTATAAAATGGGAGTAGAAATAGTTTCAGTGCACATCTCACAGAGTTGTTTTGACAATAAAACTAAATAATGAGACAACACAGGGCAGTTAAATCAACAAAAAGTACAGATCTTCCCCAACTTACAATGGGGTTACCTCTTCATGAACCCATTAAAATGGAAAATACAGTAAGTTGAAAATGAACTTAATACGCCTAACCTACTTATCACCATAGCTTAGCCTAGACTATCTTAAATGTGCTCAGAACATTCACATTAGCCTACAGTTGGGCAAAATCATCTAACACAAAACCTATTATATAATAAAGTGTTGAATATCTTATATAGTTTGGTGAGTAATGTGCTGAAAGTGAAAAGCAGAATGGTTGTCTGAGTACAGAACAGTTGTCAGTGTATCGGTTATTCACCCTCATAATCGTGTGGCTGACTGGGACCCGCAGCAGCCACCCTCCAGCATCACAAAGAGCGCACTACGTATTTCTAGCCTGGGAAAAAATGAACATTCCAAATTTAAAGTACAGTTTCTACTGAGTGTGTATTATTTTCACACCACTATCAAGTCAAAAAATTGTAAGCTGAACCATCAAAAGTTGGGGACCATCTGCAATAGGTATGAACACACATAGCTCAACTTTTATGGGTATAACTCACTTATGAATATTCTCCTTTCTTTTAACAACATAGTGCAATGGTCCTCCAGCTCTGATGCATCCCAGAACCATTTGTAAACTTTTAAAAATAATCCAGGTCATAAACTCTAAAGTTAGACACAAAGAATATGATGTTTTGGTTTTTTTAATATAAATGTATTCCACGTGAAAAAATGTAACCAATATTTAGAAATATCTATTTGGTTAATTAAGCAATATGTTCAAGTAAGATGAAGTTTATACCCGAAAATTTTTCTCAGGAAAGTGACTTATTTTTTAAGAAAATCTTGCTCTCATACATGTTTATACTGTCAATGAAACATCTGAAAACTTGGGAAGTACAGTTAATTAGACAAAATTGATTTTTTCCTGGATGATTCAGGATATTTTAGGTCATCATTTGAATACCCAAAATGCCTAAATGAGAGCTGAATTTCATATTTGAAAGAGCACATGCATTTGAGACTCACACCTGAGGCCTCTCCCCGTTCCTAGCTATATGACCATTAGATCAGTTCCTTGACTTTTAGAGTATACCTGCCCTCATCTTAAGAAAAAAAAAAAAATTAACGGAATAGCTGGGAATAAAACCGAATAACTGAGATACTGGAGAGAGAAGTTTTGACAAAGTGATGCTTAATAAATAGTAGCTTTGTGATGAATAATATAATTCTGTCCACCTGCATTTGTTTCAAGATATACACTATCATTAATTGTATGAGATGAAATTCCTCTCATGCTTTCATAGTTTCTCCTGTGTTATTTTCTTCCAAATTCAACTCTTGAAATAAATTCAAATTATTTACATATTCATATTAGGACTTGTTTATTCAGAGACTGCTTTGTTAAAATAAGAGAAATCTTTCTAAGAATTATTAATTAAACAAACAGGTTCAGGAGGCGTTTTAAGTGCAACATGCTTAGCTGAGCCAGAGATTATGTTATACTTTATTTCTCTTCGGCTTAGTGTTGTGTTTTTCTTCTTTTCCATTCTGCATAGTTTTTTTTTCCTGTTCTGCTTCCATATGGCCCATCATAACTGTCAAAAAATAACATATTTAACCCTAAAATTGACACATGTATTCAGTCTTCAGATTTTTTTACTGGGCAGGCAGGTCAAGGACCTCATTGACTTCGTAATGTTGAGGGTAGGTGCTATGTTATGCTTACCTAGAAAGATGAAGTAGAGCAAAGTCAGTGAGCATAAGTGACAAATGTAATGCCACATGTATAGTAATTACAAACTTAGGAATCAGTCCCAGTTTCTTAAAATTTAAAATCAGAGCCCTCTCATTATCTTATCATGTTCAAATGATGGTGGTGGTGATGATGGTGGTGGTGACAACGTAGGTCAATGGTAAATACTTTGTTCGGAGATGCATACTTGGATGAAGTAAATTCTATTTTTTAATGAGAAGAACTGGATAAAGATTTTCTTTTATCCTATGAGAATATTTGAACAATCTGTTATAATTAAATATATGAAATATTTTGACTAGGTGAATGTATCTGAAACAAATTGTTTTCTAATGACACATTTCAACATATAACTTAAATGATAGCTACAGATTTTGAATCTTCTTAAATCTTACATGGAAGCAATTTTTTTTTTTTTTTTAGCCACATAGTCATTTAAACCATGGAAATTGTTGTTTCACTCATTCAAACTGTAAGAGTACATGACTTTTAACACTCTAAAAAACTAGAAAGTGTTATTTAACAGAATAGTAACTGGATTTATATTTTTGTGTACAGTCTCATATATTCCAGTAATTCAAAGAAAAGTTACACGTGAAACTGAGTTCCTAGATTTAAAAAGGCTAACTGGTTAAAAAATAATAATAATTTAAAAATTAAAACATTTACAAAATCAAAAGACTAACTGGATATAGGCATTTAATTCTGCGGGTTTTTTAGTCTTTCATTTGCGTCCATTTGTTATTTCTCTCCTAAGTAATTTATCTTGAAATCTCAGGAGGAAGTGCAAGTGAATCCAAATTACATTTTATTTAAAAATGAATTTATCGTTACCATCAGAATAACCAGTTCTCTATCGATTTTGATCTTTCATTCTCTTGCATTACTTATAAATTTGTTTTCACTTCAACCCATAGTTTTACATTCTAACAAATGTTATCTACAAAATAAGTTTGCAAAGTGAGACATGAAAAGAGTGATATTTTATATACCCACTTGTTGGGGTTAATATAGAGCATGAAATCAGCCATAATACCTGGCTTGCTACTATGTAACACACAGGCCGCTAAGGGCAGGGAAGGTTTCAGAGAAGGGCACAGGCCTTTGGAATGCCGAGGCCTACGTGACCACTCCCCGTTGGAATGCGGCAGGGAGTTGCCTTCCGGAAACTTTCCTAGCCCAAACAGTCCCCCTGCGATCTGAGAGATGTAGGCATTATCCATAAGGCTATGCTTACTAGAACCCACCCAAATTAGCATATCGTATCTTCCCTGTCAACAAATCCTCCCAGTTTCAGGAAGACCCCTTGTCACACATCATGTGCTTGAGGAACAGTGATAAAGATTTGTGATTATTTTCAAGGACCAATAAAAGCGGGAGCAAAGAAGAGCTAAGTGTCTTCGCCTCTGAGCATTGATCTCCTTGCCTTCTCCTCTCTTTCACGGCAAAGTCTGGAGTAATCTCTCGTCTGTCAGTACAGGGGTTGCTGGCCATTCCTGGCACCCACTGATGACTAATTATTTGCCAATTACACTAATAAAACTGAAATTTTGAGTGTGCTGATTCTTCAGCCAGTTGTCTCAGAGGTAAGCCATGCCTCTCTTCTGTGATTCAATAAACAGCTCAAATACAAAGCAATATACTATGTATATGAGCTAGTGAATTAAAAGTATATGGACAACTATTTGTAGTAATAAGTAGCGGTAGCAACAAATGGCAAGAGTAACAAATCCCCAAGTACTATAGTTATCCAAGCTGTTGAAGTAACGTAAGGAGTAGTGAATGCTGTGAATGTTCTTTAACTTTTACATAAATAATAGTGAATTCATTCTGAACCAGCTTCCCATTTATCTATGATTATCATTTCTTTGATCTGCTCTTTCAGTGAGCCAGAAGTGCTGAAGAATGGCAACCATCATTATTAATTTTTTCCAGGGCAATTTCTTCTAGTTCTCATATATAATATATTCATGACTCATCTTAGAAAATCTGATTGGAGAATTTTATTTGCTTTTACTTTTAGGACAAACGATTTCTCGTGTGGACTTATAGAGCTGAATAAAAGTTCAGTTTTTCTAATTACGGTTAAATCCTTAGTTTATTATCTTTGCCTTCCCTTCCATATTTCCCTCTATATAGTTTTTTTACATCTATTGGTACTGACTCCCAATAATTAGAACTATCCCCACCTCCTGAATTATATCTGCATTAAAGTCTCTTTCTATGTTCATTCATATTGAATTGGCAGTCCAAGGATTAGGAGTATCCTACAAATGTTAATCCATTCATCCATTAAACTGTCAACTAATATAAAAGGGAAGGAAGAAAGGGAAGAAGGAAGGAAAGAAGGAAGGAAGGAAGGAAGGAAGGAAGGAAGGAAGGAAGGAAGAAAGAAAGGAAGGAAATGAAAGCAGGTTTCATGTATGTATTTGACATCAGTCTGGATGTAACCTTTAGGTCTCTCACTCAAACATACAGACATTATTTAGAGAAAGCTCTATGGAAAAATTGATTCTGTTAATCACTTTAATGGTTATTTCAGGACACAATATATTTTTTTTAAGATTCAATTTATTTATTTGAGAGAGTGAGTGTGCACGGGGGAGGGGCAGGGGGAGAAGGAGAAGCAGACTCCCCACGGAGCAGGGAGCCCTACGTGGGGTTTGATCCTAGGACCCTGAGATCATGACCTGACCCGAAGGCAGACACTTAACCAAGTCGCCCAGGTGCCCCTTAGGACACAATATTTAAAATGAAAGAAGTTAAAATGTATTGATAATAGAGAAGTAAAAATATGCATTCAAGTTCAAATTCTGATACTTCTGTACTGTCAACTAAATTATCCTGAGTAAATAACTTACCTGAACACTGATTTCCCCATCAGGGAATAACAGTGCCAATAATCTTATATTTAAATGTTTAATTCAATAATTAATTTAAATAAAATTCTCATCTGAAAACACGAAAATTTAAATCAATCTATAAATATGGTGGTATTTTATTAAACAAGCCTGAAAAAATCAATAGGTGGAGATTAGTTAATATAATTAAACAAAAAATGAAGTAAGAAATAGCACTCCACCGTTGTAGGATAAAATGTGTTACTCATTAAACCCTGATTTATAGAAGGAATTTGACAAAATAAGGGAGAACCTGAAGAATCTTAAAACTTACATGCTACACCCAATTCTATCTGATGAGCAATTCTATAAAAGCAACGGGACCAGAGGGATGTAACGAATACCACCATCTCCTTCCAAAGTAAATGACAAGAAAAGTGAAATGTTGAGCAAAAGCAGGAAGCCCTGGATAATTAAATCTGACATTCACTAACATCTTTAACTCAATAATCCTCAATAATTTATTACTCACTGGAAATACAGACAAATATATCAAGTAGAAGAGATATTTGGAGAAACTCTGGATATGAAAAAGTCACTACAGAATGTAAAGTAGTTGTGGGGCTAGATCCTGGGAAAGAATATTTAGTTACATGCCTTCCATTGTACTGAATAGCCTCAAATTGAGTGTTAGTTCCACTGCATCTTCTTTTTTTTTTTTTTTAATTTTATTTATTTATTTGACAGAGATAGAGACAGCTAGTGAGAGAGGGAACACAAGCAGGGGGAGTGGGAGAGGAAGAAGCAGGCTCATAGCGGAGGAGCCTGATGTGGGGCTCGATCCCATAACGCCGGGATCACGCCCTGAGCCGAAGGCAGACGCTTAACCGCTGTGCCACCCAGGCGCCCCTAGTTCCGCTGCATCTTCTGAAGGAAAGCAGTCCCGGCAATTCCTTGAGCATCACTGCTATGCTGAATACCCCAAGTGTTGAGCAATACACTGCAACCTGGCGCAACAGTTCTCAAACCTTTGGTCTCAAGATATCCTTGCACTCTTAAAACATAGAGAGGAATCCCAAAAGCTTTTGTTTACCTAGGTTTTAATATCAATATTGACTTAAATTTGAGAAATTCTCATGTATTGTCTTTTAAAAACTACCTTGTCTAACTTTTTAAAAACTTTATAGACATATTTATTTATTTATTTGTTTCTTTATTGTTTCACATTTTCATTTAAATTCCAGTTAGTTAACATACAGTGTAATATTAGCTTCAGGTGTAGAATTTAGTGATTTATCACTTACACACAACACCCAGTGCTCATCACAAGTGAACTCCTTAATACCCATCACTCGTATAGCCCATCCCCCACCCACCTCCCTCCATTAACTCTGTTCCCTATAGTTAAGAGTCTGTTTTATGGTTTGCCTCTCTCTTTTTTCCTCCTATATTCATTTGTTTTGTTTTTTTTTTAAATCCCACATCTGAGTGAAATCATATGGTATGTATTTCTCAGACTATCTTATTTAGCTCAGCGTAATACCCTGTAGTTCCATCCATGTCATTGCAAATGGCAAGATTTCATTCTTTTTTATGGCTGAGTAATATTCCATTATATAATAATATATATATATAAATATAAATATATATAAAATAATAATAATAATATGCCACTTCTTCTTTACCCATTCATCAGTCAAGGGACATTGGGATCTTTATATAATTTGGCTATTGTTGATAATGCTGTTATAAACATGGGGTACATATATCCTTTCAAAACAGTTTTTTTGTATCCTTTGGGTCCTAGTAGTGCAGTTGCTGGATTGTAGGGTAGTTCTATTTTTAACTTGTTGAGGAGCCTCCATACTGTTTTCCAGAGTGGCTGCAACAGCTTGCATTCCCACCCACAGTGTAAGAGGGTTCCCCTTTGTTCACATCCTCACCAACATCTGTTGTTTCTTGTGTTGTTGTTGTTGTTTTTTAAAGATTTTACTTTTATTTATTTGACAGAGATAGAGACAGCCAGTGAGAGAGGGAACACAAGCAGGGGGAGTGGGAGAGGAAGAAGCAGGCTCCCAGCAGAGGAGCCTGATGTGGGGCTCGATCCTAGAACGCCAGGATCACGCCCTGAGCCGAAGGCAGTCGCTTAAGGACTGAGCCACCCAGGCGCCCCTCTTGTGTTGTTAATATTAGCCATTCTGACAAGTGTGAGGTGGTATCTCAAATGTAGTTTTGATGTGTATTTCCTAGATGACAAGTGACGTTGAGTTTTCATGTGTCTGTTAATCACTCAATCCTTTACTTCCAAATACTAAAACAAATACATAAACATTCAAAACTAAAAAAAAAAAAAAAAAAAAAAAAGAATACCATACAGTTAAAATAGAAGAATCATATATATTTCTCTCTGAATCTAAAACTGCCCACAACATACTCTACATACTCTTCAACAAATTCTTTGAAGGGAGATATTCTGAATTCCCTTGGAATTTACTTCTAGTAACCCAACAGAACATCTCTTGATAACATTAATAGAATTTCTAGTTAGTTGTTTTATTTTAAATCTAGCATTTTCCATTATTTTCCACTCCTAGTTGAAACCTATCTAGCATATGAGTTAATCAATTGTGTTGTATTTCATTAGAATAAAAATTTGTTTTACATTTATTTAAACAGTGCCTAATAAATGTCTAATAACAACCAAACCGAAACTGTTAAATTCCTTTCATTGTATATCATAATGTATGATTATTATTTTAACAATAACTATGCATAGTTGTTCTTTTCCTGAAACAAATAGAATGTTGTATGTTAATTATACTTCAATAAATAAAATTCTTTCGAAATAAAAAAACTACCTTAATAAACTCACTACAAGTCAACCCTTTATAATGAAAATAACTACATTTTCTAAAAAACAAAAATAAAAACAAAAATTAGCAAAAAGAGTAATATCATCTTCTATTTTTACAAATTGCTTTAGTATCTGGATTCACAGAAGACAGCTACACTTCATATTACATCTGAGTTCAAACTGTTGTGATTTGTAACTATGGATAAAGTTGATGAAGAAAATCCAGTCTTATATGGATATGTAAGTAGAAAAGGGAGCAGTATATTAATAGCTTTTTCATACAGTTGAGGATATTCTCCCTTGACATGATACCAAAACTCGACAAGTATTTCATAAACATTGGTTATAATGTGGGATGTGAAAAAATATGAATAAATATTTTTGTTCCTGACATTAAAATGAATTCTTTTTTCTTGTAGTTTTTTTTTCAAGTTACAGTTTTTCTCATTTTTCTTGCTTCCAGCATAGTTAACATCAGCATTGTATTAGATTCAGATGTACACTACAGTGATTCAAGAGTCCTATATATTGTGCTCATCAAGATAAGTGTACTCTTAAACACTTTCACCTATTTTTTTGTACTTTGAATGCATCCTTTGCTCATTCATAATTTTGCGACACAATGAAGACGTTTCAGAAAATATTGGTTCACTGCGAAATGCAGATTTTTCAAAAGTTGACACATTTTATTATATGATATCAAGAAATCACATGCATTAACAATATAAGCAATGTCATTAGCTATTTCTGTCAGCATTGGGAAGCTGTCAACCTCATGGTGGTGGACTGAAATTTTCCAAAATTCCAATTTTCTCTTGTGTCTCAGTTAGTTCGAGCTGCCATAGAAAAGTAGCGTAGACTGGGTAGCTTATAAACAACACACATGTATTTTCTCACAGGTCTGGAGGCTGGAAGCCCAACATCAGAGTGCCAGCCAGCATGGTCAAGTTCTGGTGAGAGCCCTCTTCCAGGTCGCAGACTGAAAACTTCATGTATCCTCAAGTGATAGAAAGCAAAGAGAAATAAACTCTCTGGCACTTAGAAGGGCGCTGATTCCATTCATAAGAACTCCACCCTAATGACATCATTTATGCCTCATTATTTCCCAAGGGCCCATCTCCTAATAATACCACACTGAGGGGTAGTATTTCAACATATGTGTTTGGGGACACAAAAATTCAGTTCATAACATCTTGAGAACTCAAATATAATTGGTGACAGTCACTGTTTTCCTTGAAGTGATAGACTTACTTTCATTCATTTTCAAGAAAACATATGATAGGTAATCAAGCCTGGATAATCATCATCTGTCAGTCATGCTTTCAAGTACAAGCAAGTTCTATGAAAAAGCTTCAAATTCAGCTTGCAACTTGATTGCACCAGTGTTTTTCTTCAAGAAAGTCATTATGGATTAGAATGCAGCAAATTGTTTTATAAATGATTTCTTCACTTTGTCAATTTTTTAAAAAATATGCACCCAGAGACTGAGATTTAGTAACATTGATAATTATTACCATTTTCTCAGGACATTTCTAAGTGAAACTGGAACTTTTTTAGTTAAGATAGGGTGGCTATAAAGAGTAGTACCAGCACCAGCAGTAGTACTAGTACTTAGTATGATAGTTTGTTGTTGCCACTGCTTTGATTTATGCCATGGCACTAGCTATTTTACACATCATTGCTTTTGCACCATTGGTGCAAAAGGCAATGCAGTGAAGGAGGGAAATGAAATCTCAGTATTGTTATGGCAATTGTTTTGAATTTGCAGACTCCCTGGAAGCCTGTCTGGGACCACTGGGGCTCCATACGCCACATTTTGAGAATGGCTGGCCTAACGTGAATTCATTTCCAAATAAAAGTTTTCTAAATGGGTCCAAAGAAAGGATTGAATAGCTCATCCAGATATTACAGTTAAAGGAATTTGAAATAGAGGAGCACAAGGGAAAACAGAGATAAGACAATAAACAGAAGCCAGGAGGGATGATAGCTGTAACACTGAGAGGAGACTAGAATACAGAAAGTTGGCAACATACAGATGCAGAGAGAAGCAGAGAGGAAGAGCACTGAGGCTGAGTGATATTAGGTCAATACAGTTGCTGGGGGGATGTTGGTGCTGTATTCGTAATGATGTTATGGAATTTCATAAACCAAAACTATTAAACCATTAAGAAAAATATCTTAGTTCCCTAATAGTCTTACAAATAAATAGTATTTCCTTACAAATAGCCTTATAATACATCCTTGTCACCTGAGGTAACATTTCCATGTTTCTATTTCTTGGAATTGAAAAAATTTTTGGTGAAATAAGTATAGACCTTTACAGCAAATTGTTATTATTCCTTTGTATGGTGTTTATCAGAAACTGAGTCTACTGTATCAGTGGGGAACTTCATTAAGTTTCATTAATAGGAACCAAATGGGTTAAGACCACAAATTCAGAAAGATATGTATGGGTCAGCCAAAGAGAGAGAACAAAAACTTGGAGGTTGGTGACAGATAAAAACAGCATCAAAAATAATAATAATCATATGAACAAAATATATATTTTTCTCTTTTTTTCTTACTAAAACAAGAATGAAAACATTAAGATCATGTTTGGAGACCAAACATACAGGGCAAAGATCTCAAAAAACACCAACAGTTACACATTATTCTTAATTGTCTTTACTGCAGGTTAACTTGTTGCATATATGAAAAATACAGTCAACAGGAATCACTGACAACATCAACTAGTTACTCTTTAGGGAGAAAACTGGGAAGTAGTTCAAAAGGAAATTTCACAGTGTATGAAATAGAGACTTAGATTGATCTGGGATTTTAGGTAGGATCAAGTTTATTAGGTTTCATTGCTCAGAAACTACTTATATAATGCAAAGACTCTGGACTTCTCACTAACATGTTCATGCATGATATGAACTATATGTTTGTGTATTTCAGTTACCACTAAGCTCTTTTTGTAGCCCTATTGTGTGGGGAGCAATGGTGGGGCCAGGTTTCCCAAAGAAATGGCTTTGGAAATTACATTTGAATTTTTTTTTTATGGAGGTAATGTCATATCTAGATGTCTAAGAAAATTTAAACACACCCAAACACATAGGTTAAGGCTTTAAGAGTGAGTAAAAAATTGCAGAATACTTGTACATCATAATTCATTACTTAAAGACATTGTAGTCAATACTGATCATAAGAAAGATAGAGGTTATTTCTTTTCTTTGTGTTCAATTGAAAACTCAGCATGTTTTCTTAGAACTGAAAGGAAAGTAATCTAGTGTTCAACTAGAAAAATAAGGTGATACTGGCCAACACAGTTTCGAATAAGAGTAATGGCAGTGGTTTACCTTCCAGATATTAAAATAGTAATTATAATGTTTTGTGCTGTGTATTTATTTTATGTTACGATTTTTGTCTCTTCTGTAAGTATGAAATATTTCATAATTAAAATGAAAAATAGAGTGTTACCATTAAAAACAGAAATAAATCAATGGTACATTACTGTTCAGATCCAGATTATACAAATCTCAGTATTGGATAGAAGTAGTATCATAACTGCCAAAGAAACATATTGTTATTCAATACTTATCACTTGCACAACTGGGCAAATACTTAAGGAAACATATACTTTTGTTTTCACTCCCAGAAGATTTCTAAAAGTGTAAACAAATTGTAAGTGAACAAAAACCAACAATAACACAACAATCTTTATTTTATGACACTGAAACACATGAAATACATATACACAGAATATATATAAGCCAATTAAATGTGCATTTCGGAAGTTACAGAATTTAAATCTTTTATATCTGAATACTTCTCATAAACTTATCAGATAAATTGTAAACTCAATAATAGGGGCAAAATATGCACATAAAATCTTAGAGGAATGGCAAATTAATAAATATGTTAATATGATGACTGGATTAAGAAGATGTGGTCCATATATACAATGGAATATTACTCAGCCATCAGAAAGAACGATCACCCAACATTTGCAGCAACATGGATGGGACTGGAGGAGATTATGCTAAGTGAAGTAAGTCAAGCAGAGAAAGACAATTATCATATGGTTTCACTCATTTATGGAACATAAGAAATAGGAAGATCGGTAGTAGGAAGGGAAGAATTAAGGAGGGTAGACAGAAGGGGGAATGAACCATGAGAGACTGTGGACTCTGGGAAACAAACTGAGGGCTTCAGAGGTAGGGGTGTGGGGGATTGGGCTAGGCCGGTGATGGGTATTAAGGAGGGCACATATTGCATGGTGCACTGGGTGTTATACGCAAATACTGAATCATGGAACATTACATCAAAAACTGGGGATATACTGTATGGTGACTAATATAACAAAATAAAAATTATTAAAAAAATAAAAAATTTAAAAATTTAAAAAAATAACAAAAAAATAAAAATAAATATGTTAATAAAGTTAACCCAACTATGATTCAAAGGAAATAAAATTATGATAATAAAATACCAAATATAAATTTTAAATTAACCACAGTTTAGAAATATAATAGTATTCAATGTTGGTAATTGTATGTTAGATGGACACTTTTGTATTTGTTTATGAGAATGTAAATATTAACAAAAATCTCTGGAAAATATTACATTTTCTATTAATCTGCATTGAAAAAAGAGTTTTACCTTTCAACTTTTCAATTCCACCTTAAGAGACACAAACTAATGGAATAGAGAGTTAAGCAGGGGTTTATATATGAGAAGTAGTTTGATCTGAGGATCTGAAATTGGATCCCCAGTATTTGGGGGATCTTGCTATAGTCTTCTACTTTCTAAGGGTGATTTTTGAATTTTCTTTTTATTTTGGAATAATTCTTTTTTTTTTTTTTGAGACAACATTTCAGTACTGAAATGTCACAGTAAAAACAAAACCCTGTTTTAGAATGGAAAGGATCAAAAAAAGGGAAAGCACATCTTTTATACCTAACAATATAAATGTTTGTAGCTAAAGAAGCATCTCAGGAAAATACGTTAAACAGGAAGATGAGCTTAAATAGTGAAGGAAAGGGAAAAAATGTATATACATGTAATTCTCACTGGGCCTAAAAACACTGGAAGAAGTGTTAAACCCTTGGAAGTTAAGATATGGTCAAGATAAACTTGATTTTTGAAATAACAGCAAAGACAGGGGAAAAAAATAACATTTAGTGATAAACAGCATGGAAGAGGCTAATGTGTGGACCCCAGAAATAGTCATATCCATAGATATGATTCAGTTTTATTTCTGCTTTGTCATGTTTTCTGTTATACACAAATCATCATAAACTATTTTGAACCTTAATATGTAACTGATTTATATCTGGGGGATGAAGAAGGGCTGATATCCATATGGAACAAAAGTATATAGAAGTGGGAAGCTTCAGCCAAGAGTCTGATACGACTACAAGATATGAGAAGCTGTTTTTCCACAGAGAATTGCCTTTTAGAAATATTTAATATTAAAGAAAGAACTAAATAACAAACAAAGGTGAACTTATGAAACCTATAATCATTTCTTCTGACTGGAAGAAAAACCTCAGGAAAAGAATTGATAGAATATAGCCTTTCCGGTCCTTAACATGGAGTCTATTATTACTGCATTTGCTCCTTGAAGGGAGTGAAGGCCCTTTGTTGGTAAAATATAGTGTGTGATGGCAGGCTGAAATGCCTGCTGTCATAACTGAAAAGAAAAAAAGAAAGAAAAAGAAAAAGCTAAATTAATTACAAAGATTATATTAGGGAAGGCGTCAGGGAGCTTCGTGTAAACAATGAGGAGCAGATGATGGAACCTCTGGAGAGGAGGGGATTGTTTTGATGGAAGCTGATACCATCTAGCTAGCTGTTCATTTTCCCCCACTCTGGGCGGATTCCAGTTTTACTAAGTTTAGGGTCTATTTTGGAAGACAGGAAAGCTAGGCCAAATTTTCAAACGGCAGAATAAAATCGTTCACACACTGAGTGATACTCAGAATCAAAGTCCTGATAGGGACGGCGCCGCCTCCAAAACATGACAAGCGTCCACCCTAGAAACGGGAACTCCATGAGACTGTTGGCTGAAGGACTGTGTGGAGACATAAGACAAAGAATTAAATGTCCCCTATCCTTTCGTTGCTGAGGAGGTAACTCCTGGCTCTGAATTAAAGGCCTCACAGGGAGAATTTGAGAGACAAGAGTCAGATGAGAAACACAAACTTGCTAAAACTGCATCTCAGCCCTAATGCGGCTCAATCCTGGATTGAGGATTTGCCTCCATATTTTCTTCCTGTCAGAGAAAAGGGGACTATTTCGGATGGAATAGAACATTATCTGCAACCTCTACACAGTATTAACAAACAATGAAACATACATTTTGTGTCTATATTAACATACATTTTATACAGGTTAGAATACAACTGAAAATTAATATACATACGAAGAGGACAGACTATATGACCAATAACCAAGAAAAAAAAAACTAAGGACACAAGAAACAAATCTAGATTAGTATCCAGGTGTTGGAGTTGGCAGACAAGGACGTTAAAATTACTGTAACACTCATGTTCAAGAAAATAGGAAAGACCGGCAAAATAGATAAAGGCATGGGGGAGTTCACCATTGAACTCCAATGTATAAAAAGAGAATCAATGATTATTCCAGAAATTTTTGAGAAACATTAAAAACTAAACATTATATTTGAAACTAAGAAATCAATGGATTTTTTAACAGCGTATTGGACACAGGAGATGCAAAGACTGGTGACATGAGAGACAGATCAATAAAAATATATCCAAAGGAGACCACAAGGAAAAATATAATTTACAAAAAGATGTGTCTGATGCTGTTGTATGTAAATGATGAATCACTAATCCTACACCTGAAACTAATATTACACTGTATGTTAACTAACTGCAATTTATTTATTTATTTGGGGGGAGGGGCAGAAGGTGAGGGAGAGAATCTTAACCAGACTCCACATCCAGCACGGAGCCTGAGGTGGGCTTGATCTCACGACCCTCAGGTCATGACCTGAGTGGAAATCAAGAGTCAGACACAATCAACTGAGCAACCCAGGCACCCCTTAACTAACTGGAATTTAAAAATAAAAAAAATAATAAAAATTTTATTTAAATAAAAGTTAAAAATAAAAATAAAATAAAATAAATTTAAAAATAAAAATTTAAAAATAAAATTTAAAATAAAATAATACATTAAATAAAATACACTAAAAATAAATAAAATTTAAAAATAAAATTTAAAAATAAAAAATTTAAAAATAAAATATTTAAAATAAAATTTAAAAATAAAAAATTTAAAAATAAAATATTTAAAATAAAATTTAAAAATAAAAATAAATAGAAGTGAAAATTTAAAAAGATACATATGAGAGAAATGTAAAACATATATGTGTTTTTCACTATGTATGTTATATTTAAGTAAAAACATATTTTTAATTAAAAGTAATTTTTTCCTGCTGGTTTTGCTTAATACTTCAGATATTCTTTGAGGCCATTTTATTAACTTAAAATAAAATTACACTGACTTTGTAGCTAATTTAATTAAGTTTATAAATTATTTTATAGAGGACTGTCATTTTTACAAGTCCCATCCACACACTTATCACATCTATGTCACATCACTTATTCTTTTTTTAAATATTCTTAGTTAACTTTAATATACTTAACATTTTTTCTATTCTGCTCCTGGAGATTTCTTACTAAGCTTAACTTTGAGTATATTTTGACAATTCCTGTAACTATTTTGAATATAATATTTTATACTGTCTTTCTCAAAGAGTTTTCATGATAGTTAAAGAAGCTATTGATCACAATGTATTTATTTTGTTTTCTTCTTACTGTACCCCCGGTAGAAAAGTCAGGTAATATGTACATCTTAATAATTCATATTTATAATTTCCCTATTTATATCTTTGATTTTACATTCTTTTAAAATCGCGTATGGTGGAAAATGATAGTTGTTAGCAAGTATCACTGACATACTCCTAGTTCACTAGGAGTATTACTAACGTAGTAATTCTTCCCTTCCCAAGAGTGTATTCATAATACACTGATAGGACTCTCCACAGGAATAAATACAAAGGTGCCTAATGACCGACACAGAATGAAAATTCAGTAAGTATTTTAAATATAGATGAATGGATAGGCGAGATTACTCTCTCATCTTATGAGACTTTTTACTTCCACCATTTTCAAATCTCTTCCTAAGCTTAAAGAATTTGATCTTCTTTTTTTCCATATACCATACATATCCCAGATTATACATCATATTATATGAATATCATACAAATCAATCACACATAGAATCATAATACTTCTGAAGAATCTGGAAACATCAATATTCAAAATCCAATATATGGCTACCTCATCTTATTCGCTTTGACTAATGCTAGGACATACAGTCCAACAATTCAATTGGTATTTTGAGACAATGGGTCTACAACTGCAAGACTTCTGTATTAAACTTCTCTACATTTCAGTGTATTGACAACAATGTTAATATATATTGTAAAAGTAGAAATGTTTCCCTCAGTTGTATGTGTATCTATATAGCTACATCTATCTTTGTCTAGCCATACAAATTACAATGATAATTTCACTCAGCAATTCATTTTTTTAAATTGGTTCCCATTTTTATATAATTTTCACAAAAAATCCCCACATGATTTCCTCTTCAAAGGACACTATGATGATGATATTTATACACTCTGCTATAATACGAAATGTGCCCATTAAGTATCCACCTAGTACTACTAAAATCCACAGGCATTTTCTTTTTATATCCTGAGAAGCTAAATATTTGGTCCAGGTTTTCTTTTCAAGTCAGACCACAAAATGAATAGGGACCCAACTATTATCTGTGGCTAGAGGTACTACCTGGTAAAACAAAATAAAACAAAGGATGACTACCTACAGCTGTGCCTGGAAATTTTAGAAAACCAAGGTAATATTTACAGGAAACACCTGTTTGCACAAGGCTTTCTTCTTCACACACACTCACACAGACACACACATACACACACACATTTAATTTATTTAAACTTGCAAAGTAAATACTACCCATATGTTAGAAATGAGGAAACTGAAAAATTCGGGTACTTTATTAAAGCTATATGGTATTTTAAACAATGTTACATAGTAGTAAGAAGCAGAGCTATGATTTAAACCCAAGTGGTATATTGCATAATCTCTCATTTTAACCAACATTTGGATTTTCGGTTTTACCTCTTAAGCAGAAGCTAAGAGTATATAAACAACACAACCTATATCTCTCGTTCATCACGTTTGTAAACACATAGCACCATGCCTAACATGTACACTCAACCAATGCCCCTTTACTTTTATCTTTCTCTACTATATGCAAAAACAGTATCTGCTGGGTGTCAGATAGACTTTAACTTAGCAGTACTCTGTACTGACTGTCAGACAAAAAACTTAGCAGACACTGAAAACTTTCCAAATGATTTCAATTCCTAACCACAGTAGAGTAACATGAGAGAATGATCACAGCTATTTGCCCGGAATGTCCAAGTTTGTAACTCTTACTTGTTATGATTATTAATAGGACTCCATCCTTGCTCAAAAGGGCATTCCAAATTGGAGGATAAATTTTATGGCAGCCCTACGTATGAACTATATACCTGGTGCTGTTGACTCATTTTTCCCCCCATAACCCCCTTTGTGCTAGGATTTGGAGATGGAGCGTTTAGAGGGTAATTAGATTTAGACGAGGTCATGAGGGTGGGGTCCTTGTAATAAGAGATACCAGAGAGCTTGCTCTCTTTCCCTCTGAAGACACAGACAGAAGCTGTGAAAGCAGAGAAAGAGCTTTCACCAGAATCTAACTATGTTGGCACCATGATTTCAGACTTCCAGCCTCTAGAACTGTGAGAAAGTAAGTCTCTGTTATGTAAGCTCAGTCTATGCGATTTTGTTATGGTGACTTGCACTGACATACACATGGCATCAAAATATTGTCAAATACATTGTACTAAAAAGTAATAACTTACAAACTAATTAAAGTATATGCATGTAACATTTAACTTACTTTATATGACCAACTAGGAAAAAACATGTCTGGCCCTGAATTATCCTTCCTAAACTCTGATTTTAGTTTAAATATAAATTTAAAATCTCAACCTAAAAATGACATAAGATAAATTTGTATTTTATAAGTTTTTAAATGTTGCTGCACTTCTATTATGGCAAAAATATTTATTTGATTTTGATTGTCATTATATCAACAACCAAGATTTGTTCCAAAACATTTTATAGTTAACTCCTAAATAACTTATCAGTTATTATCTAATGGACGAAATAAGCAGATTAAATCACAGTTTTGTATTAGACATATTGTGATTTTTATTACATATCAACCTCAATTCTTCAAATCTTTGAAAATGTTTATTTCTGCAGTTTTTTTTTTTTAAGATTTCATTTATTTATTCGACAGAGATAGAGACAGCCAGCGAGAGAGGGAACACAAGCAGGGGGAGTGGGAGAGGAAGAAGCAGGCTCCCAGTGGAGAAGCCTGATGTGGGGCTCGATTCCATAACGCCGGGACCACGCCCTGAGCCGAAGGCAGACGCTTAACCGCTGTGCCACCCAAGCGCCCCAATTTCTGCAGTTTAATAGAGAAGAAAGCATATGTCTAATATGAATTGAAAGATTAGTTGACATCAATATACCAAATACCCTAAATTCTACAGTAAATATTAACCTGTACTCAAAATTCTTTGCCATTCAGATTGGTGAGATACTTGTTTGCTTATATAGTGACGATTTGGGTCTGTTGAAGATTCAGCAAGTCCGTTGCTATTGCCAAGTGTGTAAAGCTGACTTTAGCTTGTTCAGGTCTCTATGCCATCACTATTCATATGTTGTTGACTTCACTGTTCAGTATCTGTCTTATTATACCATAATATATTGAATAGACAATCATACACACATAGATATAACTTCTTTCATCCACAATGTAATGATTAGGAAAATGCATAGGCATGCTTGTGAGAAGCAAACTGAAGTCTACAGGCTATTTAGTTTTGATAAGAATCCTTTTACCTTCAGAAAAAATATAAGGGTTCATAAATTATAATTTATATTGTCTATAGGTGTGCAAATGTGTCTGAATCTATGTGTTTTAAATATATGGCTCATTTGCTTCCTGGAAATTCCAAAAATAATTGTGAAGTCACCTCATACTTTGGTTAAGAATGTCATTCATATTTAAAAAATATAAAAGATTCTTTTTCTTCTCTCATAAATATGAGAGTAATATTGTCTCATCAATCTCTTAGACAATATAATCAGTGAGAATGTACCTGGATATAATTTCACTTTGGTAGTTCTGCTACGTATGATATAATTCAATTAAGATATTGGAGGAATATATATACTCAAAGTTATATCAAATTCATCAATATTCCCAAGAACAAGATACTAAGTTATCATTAGGACCAAAAATATCCAAACTTCTAAAATGCCTTTTGAAATATTCCTATTAATGTTTGTACTACCAAAACATTGACTTTATATCACAAAACTTGATGTTTTATTCACTTGATAGGCATATACGTGTTTTGTTGGGCTACAAAGAAGCGTAGGGGAAAAAATAACAAAATGTGTAGATATCGTGGCAATCAGATTTCACGCTAAGAATTCTGATGCTAATATGAAAAGATAGACTGTCTGATTAAAAACCAGGTAAAGTCAATAAGAAACATGGCATTAAACATAATAATATTTAGGGGCGCCTGGGTGGCACGGCGGTTAAGCGTCTGCCTTCGGCTCAGGGCGTGATCCTGGCGATCTGGGATCGAGCCCCACATCAGGCTCTTCTGCTATGAGCCTGCTTCTTCCTCTCCCACTCCCCCTGCTTGTGTTCCCTCTCTCGCTGGCTGTCTCTATCTCTGTCGAATAAATAAATAAAATCTTTAAAAAAAAACATAATAATATTTATTTCATAGTTCTGCTTTATCATTCGTATTTTATTGCCAGTTTTTGATAAAAGCAATTTTATTTGGATATATTTTTCTCTGTGTTAACCTGGTTTTTCTTTTTGTTGTTCTTAAATTTAGGAAGTAGCGGGTAATAAAAATGAAAATAATTATACGTAACATTTAGTAAGTGTTCTCTATGGACTAGTCACAGTACTAAGTATTTTACTCCTGATCTTATGTTTGCAAATCACTGCCTCACTATAATTTCATCTTAATGCATATTAAAAAATGCCACTAAAGTTTTGGTAATGATAGTTTGTTATAGGAAGAAAAAAAACCAAGCAGCTATAAAAGAAACTAGCAGTTTATAATTATTAGACTGGTAGTTCCTCTATGGTCATTTGCATTACTGCACATTGTGTATTATAATAGATATTCACACAATAGCATTTTAGGGAATTTTTTAAAACCAATATTTAACCTAAACATATACATAATTTGGAAGATTTAGCCATCAGAACATATTACATTTCATTTAGGTGATTTATATACCTACCGTCAGTTAAATGTGGAGGTTTATTCATGAGTAGATTTACATGGGCCTGATAGTATTTTCAGTTTTAGAAATCGATTTTCACACAGATTTTGAGTGAAATGAAATACACACAACAGTCTTTAATCTGTTCCTCCCAGTTTCCACTCCCTCTCTGCTAGGGATCTCATATTATGGATAAAATTGACTAGATTCTAATGATAGACATTTCAAAACGTTTTAGATTTTTTCCTTCTGGTTTTTCCAATAAAGTGTCTTAAAATACCATGGCTTCCCTTTCCTTCCCCATGCCTCTGAGAAGAAGACATTTTCCCTGATACATAATAACTTTTAAGTAATTTGGGATCATCAAAAGTACATCTTGAATTTTTGATGGGAAATGTCAGTTTTGTATAATAGAAGTCAGGGACCAACAGAAGATAAGACCAAGCCCTAAACATTATATAATCTTATGATGCCTCTCTCCCTGCTTCTTTGTTACGTATAGGGTGACCTGGGACAGTCCCGGGTTATGTCTGCCACAACAGTATAGTAATGCTCCTTTTCATTCTTAAATGTGTCCCTGTTCAGAAGATAAATTATATGGTCACTGTATTCATGTGGAACGTAACACGGATGGGAATGGAAGCAATTGAGAGGAACCTGGAAAAAGTATTTAATATTACACCACAGGATCTCTTCCAAAATATACCTCTTAGAGTCAGGCTTCCACGGGGCATTCTTTGATTTCCCATGCACACTGAAGGACGGATAGTCAATATTAACTGCCAGGATGTTATGAACAAAAAAGAACCATAGTTCTTTATTATCTTATGACTCTAGAGAGTCACCCTGGTAACTTGGCTCCTGAAATAGCCAGAGAAGAATTTGAAGTTTTTCTTTTGTACAATCAAGACACATTTATATTTGTATATTTAAATTAAAGTGAATAATATTATTAGTCCACAATTACTTTAAGATCCCCAATGGAGAGTAATAATTCAGTAAATACAAACAGGGAAATTGGCATAACTATATAACAGATTCAGTGGATGAAGATGGGCTCTTTCCAAAGCAGAGAGAGGACTGAGATTCTGATTTAGTAGATGTGGAAAGGAGTTTCAGAATGTGTGCTGAACAGGTTGAAAACAAAAAATAAATTCGCATAGATAATGATAATTATCCCCAGGTTAAGAAACACCATTCTAGCTATAATTCACTTTGTATTGCTATTGGTTAGAGCCTTTCATACATGAGATACACTGCAGGGCACCAGGTAGATTGGTGGACACAATTGCTGTCACTTTTAAGACTGCAGTATAGTCGGGAAGGCAGGCAATATGAGTAAGCAAATAGTTATATACCCAGAAACTGATAAATGTTATCAAGAAAAAGAGCAGGAGACTATTTGTAAAAGATAACAGAAAGGAGTACTTTTGATCGGTAGTGGACAGCTCCAACTTGGTGGGTTTGTCGTTATTATAAAGCCATCTCACCTACCACGTGAGGATACCTGTGACTTAGATCACCAAATAAATTTCCATGTTTTAACAGCAATGATTTTTTTCCCAGCAATGGGCACATGACCTGAGGATGAGAAATCACTACTCTGTCTGGAAAATTTACTACTTATTGGGAGAGAGGTGCCACCTTTACTTTGAAATCACTACTACAAGAATGGCTAAGCCTAGATGAACCAGTGGGCGTGTTTTCTACCATAAAGGAAAACCTTCCAATGAAAGTCGCCAGCACACAAGAGCATAAAGGTTAGAGATGAAGAGACAGAGCTCTAATGGCATAGTTGTAGTAAGCTTGTTTTTCTCTACATGTAACTCAGCTTTCTGAACTCAGCTTCGTTCCTTGGGTTGCCCAATTATGTGATTCAGTGATTCTTCATTTGACTTACATTAGCTGGACTTCTGTCACTTGCAACTGATGAATACAGACATGCATCTGAGATATAAGAGAACAGATTCTAGCTTCTTGCTTAATCTCAGATAGTCTTACATTTTTTTCATTTTAAATAATTATATGCTTATATTTTAATATTCCTGGGAGTGTAAGGAGAGATAGATCCTTCTTTTTTTTTTTAATTTTGGAATCACTTCAAAACCTGAATTCCATCTAAGAAAAACAGCATGAATTGAATTTAAAAAACCTGCAGGTTTTCTTGTCTGAGGAACGTGTAATGATCTCTGAAATTGCACCCAGCCCTGAAATAAGTGCTAAACCAGAAATGAAAAAGTGTTATAACCCTCAAAGAAGCAGACATTAAGTCTTTGTGAGTAGGACCCGTAACTTCCAGGGGAGCTGAAGGATGCTTGAATTGGTGGAAAGTTGGATCCCTAAATGGCCAGATGGTGAAAGTGGGTTAACTTCCAGTAAAGCAAAATTCACAGAGGAGAAACTTCCAGAGGGATGAGCGGGAGTCTCTTTGGAGTAAAAGGTGTTACTGACTTAAGTGCTTATCACTTTAAAAGTGATAAGGATAATACTTATCTTTCTCCCTAAGTAAAACAGGAATAATAATAATAATAATAATAATTAATAAAAACATCAAGAGGTCAGCCCACAGATATCACTGGAGCTTTGATGATGGCATACCACTGGGGAGTTATGGGAGTGGGCTATCCAGGTAGAATATTTCATCACCAACCTTGCGTAGCATCGTTGGGCATCATGGTAATCAAAGTTGGCCAATTTTCAGTATTTTTTATTGCTATTTAAAAAAATTCTCTTGAGACTATGCACCCCTTTTTTGCCTGCCTTGGGAACAGACTGCGCCAAGTGCCCCACACCCTTGGTATGCCATCAGCTTAGGTAATGCTGGCAGAGCTGTGATCACTGAAATAGATTCCAGTCTTCTTCACTAGCCCTAGGAGAGTGGTTACCTTAGATGACTAGGAGAAGAGACAATTACCAAGCAAAACAATTCATCATCAGAGAAAAAGCATAACTACAAAATATCACCATAGACTCATGTGCAATTCCTCTTTGTTCATTAAAATAATTGCACAGGGGAAAAAAAAAAACGCAGTCCTTAATGCCACTGAAAAGTGATAGACTGAGGAGCACTTCCTGAGATACAAAGACTGTGGAGCATGGTGGTATTTTTGCTATTCCAATTCATGTATATAAATCCCACAGATCTGCTTTCTTCATACGGCATTCTTAAATTAGGACTACACATTACACATGGCAGGTACCAGCCTTCCAGAAGCTGTTTTCCCCAATATATCTGGATGCTAAGATGAATGAGACAGTCTGCCAAAATAACCCAAGATCTTTCTGCTATAAGCGTTCCCCAAAAAGTCACCTCACGTAATAAAAATTATAGCCATCATTTTTTGAGTGCTTAAACTGTGCTAGATCCTGTTCTCAAAGCTTAGAATATTTTCTAATACTTATAAAATGTGATGACAATATTATAATTATCTCCATTTAAAAATGATGACAATGAATCAAAGAGAGAATAAGAAATTTATTAGGTCGCAAGTACTATATTGTTTTCCTAAGGCTTTCATGACAAATTATCACAAACTGAGTGCATAAGAAGCAACCGGAATGTATTGTCTCTTAGTTGTGGAAGCCCGAAGTCTGAAATCAAGGTGTGGGCAGGGTGAGTTCCTTCGGGAGGCTCTAAGGGAGAGTCTCTTTCATGCCTCTCTCCCAGCCTCTGATGCCTGCTGGCAATCTTTGGCATTCGTGGTTGCCCTCCAACATCTGCTTCATCTTCACATGACCTTCCCCTTTGTGTCTATCTCTCATCTCCCTCTTCTCCTCCTAAGAACACCAGTCACTGGATTTAGAACTATATGTGCTCATCTTGAGATCCTTACCTTAACTATATCTGCAAAGACCTTTATGCCCAGTTTGGTCATATGGCAGGGCTCCGGGTGGAAATGAGCATAGGCAATCTAGCTCCCATCAATTACTGTGTTAATCTGTTGTTAAAAATCTTCTGTTGAAGCTTTGTCATAGACTCTAATGGAATCCTACATTGGATTTCATAAAGCTATCTTTTGCAGAGTACCTCAACAAACTAAAGATATGAAAGCAAAACTCTGGAAAGCAGGTTTGCAGGAGCAAGACAACAGGGCGAGGTAAGCAGCTGTATGATCTCGTGACATAATCAAAGGGAAAGAGATGGTAAATCTCGAGGACTGGATGGTTTGTATGTTCTTCAATCTTTTATAATTATTACTTCTGTCACACAGAATGAAGTTGAACAATGCTTTTACTTGTCAGCTGTTTACATTTCATCTTTAGTGAAATGTTAATCGTGTGCATTTATTTTCAAGTTGTAGAGATTTTTTCTCCTTCTTTTGTATAGTTTATTTAAATAGTACAGAAGTTAACCCATTACAAAACATGTTCAATCCTTTGCCTTTTCAATTTATTGTGATATTTTCAATTGTCTTTCTCATTTGGATCTATTTTAAGAATCTTTTTTTATCAGGATCATAATTAAATAGATCTATATTTTCTTTCAGGATGTCTGTATTTTCTGGTTTTACATTGAAATATTTGTACATAGTGTGTGAAAATCTAGATTTGTCTTTTCTGTGTTGCCACAAATCATTAAGTGATTAATTATTCTTTTCCAATGAATTTAATTTCTACAAAACATTAAGCAGTAATTGAGCATAGTAAAGATTTTATATAATATCATTAAATTGGGTTTAGTTTATAAAACTGATTTCAGGCTCTTTGAGAGTAGGAAGTATGTTTACACTACTCAGGTTTATCCAGTTCATTAAAAAAAGTGCTAAGGATAGGGGTGCTTCGGTGACTCAGTTGGTTAAGTGTCCAGCTCTTGATTTCAGATCAGGTCATGATCTCAGGGATTGTGAGATCGAGCCCCAAGTCAGGCTCCCAGCTAAGCATGGAGCCTGCTTAAGATTCTCCCTTTCCCTCTGCCCTCTCTCCACACCCAACCTCTAAGCCCCCTATTCCCACCCTCTACCCCCATTCATGTGTGAACACGCACACTCTCTCTCTAAGAAAAAAAAATTTTTTTTGGAAAAAAAAAAAGTACTAAGGATATATTAAATTGCAAAACATTTATCTGGACATTGTCACATGTTTATTTTTCTGGATGAAACTTAGAATATTTTTATTTAGATTCCAATAGCCTCAACCCAAAAGATGTAGGTTGGAATTAAAATTTCATCATATTTTTATTAGAACTTTGTTGAAATTATAACTTATTAAAGAGAAATGTGTACCATTACATAGCAGATGCTATGTCACCTCATTTGCTTAGGTCTGTTTCGTTGTATTTTAGTACATATATAAAATTCAGTGTGCAAATAAATTATAATAATATAAATTCTATACCCTTCCTAAGTTAATACTAGATAATTCATACTTTCGAATTAGGTCTTTCCATTCTACTGTACAATGTTTGTGGCTAACAATACCACCAGCATTTCTTCAGTTAATTGGTAAGCAGAAAATTTTGTAATTATTATGCCATTTACTCACATAGTGATAATTGTCTAACCAGTGTTGCAACAAATAATATCCAAGAGTGATGACATTTAAGCATCCTTGTTTTTCTTCCAATTTTAATAGAAATCCCTTTTAATATTTACTCTCAAATATGATACTGGCTCTTGGTAAATATTTTACTGTTGTTTTAAATTTAGTTAATAAAACCACTAAATTATGTTACCAGGCAATTTTAAAACTCTGAAATGCATTATTTAAATTCACATTTGTTTTCTCTTTCACTTTTCAGTAAGAAGGCTTATTTATGAGATCCTATTGTTGAAGCTCTTTTTTTCTCTAAAATAAACCATGTACAATTTGTAAAATAAACCCTGGATTGCTATATTATATCATTCTTATAATGTGCTTCAGATGTTAATTTACTAACTTTTATTTTAAATGTTTGCATATTTATTCTTCAATAATATTAGAACACAAAGTGTTTTAGGTGCTTTGATAGTTGGGTTTTGGTGTAAAGTTTATATTAACATTCTGAAATGAATGGGAGATTTTTCTTCCTTATGCTTTCGAACAATTAGACTAATACAGATATTATTAATTTTTGAATGTTGAAACAAACTTCTTTGCGTAGATGATTAGAACTAGTGTGCTTTAAAGGGGCTTAACATTTGACAAACTTCATATTGTCACATGATTATTTATTTATTTAGATTTTCTACAACTTCTCATGATGTATGTTTTCCTTCATAAATTTATACTGATTTCCAAATTGTTAACCATGTATTTTTTAAAAGCTAATTATCTTTTAATTACTTCAATTTTCTTTCTGTGATGATATATACTTTTCATGCATAATTTGTAATTTGATCTCTTTTTTCTTTATTATTTTTTAGTAATTTCATTTTCCAAAATATTAGTTTTTTTATAAAATACATTATATATTTTTAAAATTAACAGCAGGACATTACATCAGTGCAATTAGTACAGTGTGCACCCTGGGGCAGGGGGAGGCGGGAGGAGGGGCAGAGGGAGAGGGAAGGAGAGAATCCTAAGTAGGCTCCACACTGGGTTGGGAGCCCAGATGCAGGGCTCAATCTCACCACCCTGAGATCATGACCTGAGCTGAAATCAAGAGTCATCCCTCAACTGACTGAGCCACCCAGGTGCTCCTCCATATCTCTTTTTAAAGCTGGTCTAAGTGGATTCTACTTCTTGCAAGCAAATTATTTCTAATACAAACTATTTTTTTAATGTATTAGTTTAGCAGATATTTGACCATCTTTTATTTAAATTACATTTATATTTTTAGAAAACTTTATCATATATTTAAATTCAAGAATTTTTTTATAATAATTTTTTATTTCAGGAATAATTTTTAACTCAATATGGCATTTTTAAATAGACATGCTTGTCTCATTTACATGTATTTCTTAACTGATTTATTCTCTCATTTATAATCTTATTTAATATTTTTTTATTTAATATTTTCCTTCTCTTTATTTCTACTTTCGTTGGCTATAGAAATTTTTGTTTCCCTCCATCATTTCAGTTGAAACAGAAGTTATTTTCAAGCATTTATATAACATGCATGAACTCTAATTAAAAATCAAGGTGTAACTATGTATGGAAAATAGTTTGGGGAGTTAGAATTATATGACCTTTCAAGGAACTCTAGGACAGAGCCACCAAGACGCTCTCAGAACTTTGAAATATCGGCAGTGATGAGCCACATTAATATGAGGTAGGGCTCTAAAAGCAATTTCTGTGAATCTCCACCTGTAAGATATGCATTGCCTTTGTTTCTGTTAGGACGCACAGCTCCTGATTGTATTTTAGGCCAGGCTCTCTATTTGTGCAATGTACCCATGACCTTCAAGTCACAGAAGGATATCATTGCTCTGTTAATCCCTGCTCTGCATCATCCTTTTCACCCTGGTTACTGGCTTATTTTCATCAGCATAACAACATACTTTAATATCACTCATATTGAAAAATTTCCCAGACAAAACATCTTGTCACTATGGGCTTCTATAAGTACTGCATTTTTTTCTGTCCAGTTTCCAGGAAAGATATTCACCATTGTACCCCCAGAATTTATTTATTTTTTATTTTTAGATTTGATTTATTTCTTTGAAATAGAGAGAGAGAATGAGAGAGACTGAGCATGAGCTGGGGGGGGGGGTAGGGCAGAGGAAGAGGGAGAAGCAGACTCCCCACTGATCAGGGAGACTGATGCAGGGCTCAATCCCAGGACCCCAGGATCAGGACCTGAGCTGAAGGCAAATGCTTCACTGACAGAGACACCCAGGCGCCCCCATAGCCCCAGAATTTAGAGTAGTTCCTGGCATACAGTAGGAATTTAACCTATTTTTAATGATTAGATAAGTAAACTGAAGATGCCTGATTTCCTGGCAAGTGCTGAAATACTCAGAAATTATTGCAAAAATGGTGTTTTCCCTTCCCATTCAGAATCACTTTCTACATGTCAGCTTTGTTAATGAGGAAAGCAGCCAACTAACACTTTTCACCTCTCACATATCTAGTTTTCTAATTGGGGCCAGCAGTTTGTTATTGATAATCATTTCTAAAGATAATAATGTATATGTGTTTTCATGTTCTTAACATATGTATATGACTTTACATTACCCATAACTAAGTCAGATATTTTATATCAAAACAAATTTAATACTAATTCACATACACATATTTATAAATATATGCTTGTAATGACAACTTTTCCTTTTACTTTTTTGTGTTTTCATAAACAGATCTGTGCAGAAATTTTTTTTCATTACATCATTTAAAATTTTTCTGTTCTGTTTGTTTTATTTGCCTCTTACGATACAGAAATATCTCTGTAATATCTCCGTTGTCCCAGCTATGGAGATACCAGCTCTTTGTCTTTATTTCTAATATTTTTTTCTATAGATTATAAGATTTTCTTGAGATTACACTTTATAACCTTGTCTGATGTTTGACAGACCTCACTGTAGTTTTTGTTGAACATAATTTTATTATAACTTTTTTATGATTCATTTGTATCTCAACACCCTTTTCTTTGACAAACAGTTTTCCATCTAATTTTGTACTGGCCTATGCAAGAAATGAGTTGAACTTTTCGTTTTTCACCTTCTTACCCATACCCAGGTAAATCACTTACCATTTTCGAAAATAACATTTCCCAAAATAATAAGTTCTTTCATTTTTCTTCCTAAAGAAATATTTTTTACTAATTACTTAAAAACTGTGGACTTCTCAGATTATCTTCTGTTTTCCAGCTCTTAGTAGTGACATGAATATAGTGTCTTTTATAAGATACACATCAGTGAAAGAGCTGTCAAAAATGACCAATGATAATCACTCTTAGCACCAGGAGAATAAGTATGTAAACCAGAAAACGGATACTCAGTAACAGAGACCCGATCTTACTTCTCAAGAAAGGAACATAATTTACATGTTTCTGTTAATTTTATAATTATTTAGTATTGGTGCAATTTCTTTAATAAAAAAATCACAGTATAACATTTGTCCATTGGGGCGTCAATTTTTGAACATTCCATTAATGCACAGGTAGAGAATGTCTCCATATTATTAAAGTCCTCTGTAGAGGAGGTTCAGGGATTGAGATTTTATAACTCAAGATCTTTATTTTTCTTTTTTTTTGTTTTAAAGATTTTATTTATTTATTCGACAGAGATAGAGACAGCCAGCGAGAGAAGGACCACAAGCAGGGGGAGTGGGAGAGGAAGAAGCAGGCTCATAGTGGAAGAGCCTGATGTGGGGCTCGATCCCATAACGCCGGGACCACGCCCTGAGCCGAAGGCAGACGCTTAACCGCTGTGCCACCCAGGCGCCCCAAGATCTTTATTTTTCTTATGTAAAAAAAGCGAGCACATCCACTTTAAGCACACATACAATTCTTTTTTAAATTTGAGTATAGCTGACACATGATGTTACATTAGTCTCAGGTGTACAACATAGTGATTCAACAAGTCTATATGTTATGCTGCGCTCACCGCAAGTGTAGCTACCATCGATCACCATGCAATGCTATTATAATGCCATTGACTATAGTCTCTATGCTACCTTCTTTATTAAGACCTATATGTCATCAATTGTGTCCAAAACATTAGCACTTAAAATCCCATTAAAGTAATTACTTGGACTTAGTAACTGTCCTTGTTCTGTAGACCAGAATGTTGGAGTATTTAATCACATGAAAACACCCGAGGACAAGAGTTCTATGTAAACATTCTGCGTGTGTCTACTGTATGAAGCATAGAATTTTTTATAAAAAATATTGAATGTAACTTTTAATGAGCACATTCAAAATATACGTTTGACTATTTCCATAACATCTAACAAAATATAATCAAAACATTTCACTAATTTACACCTCAATAATTTTGTCAGTGCAAATATATGGGTAGATCTGCTTACAGCTCAGATATCATGATGACTAATAGGGTCATAATTTTTAAAAGTTGGCATTTCTTAGAAAACATACTTAATAAATATATACAAATATCATTTTGACTAATAGGAAATCAGTTGCCATGGCAGCTTTTTAGGAAATATAATCTTTGTCCTCAAAGCATGCTACTTACTGAGGTGTTTTTAAAATGTAGGTAATGTGAAATTGGTGATATTAGACCCCATTATATCTACTTGCATTTATATAAGATTTATTGGAGGTATGGAATTCACTCGGGTATGGGGACTATTTTGTGCATTGACTCTCTTAAAGCTTCCAGAAGTGCCTTTTATTGTTAAATCCTACACTGTGAAATGTACACATCAGACTAAGAATTCTAGTAGGTAAATTTATAATAAAGATGATAAATGCTCATTCTAAATAGCTTTTGAAATGACATAGGCAATAAACTAACCATTAGATATGAGTTAGATAAGCAATGCTTTTCTCAACCTTTGGATCCAATTTGAATGTGTATGTGCATTATATTTTTATCTCCATACAACAGTCAGAGATTTGACACAGCAATACCCATAGTTTTCTCTGACTAAAAAAGGAAAATCACATCTTCTGTATGGGCAACATACACAGTAAATACTACATATTAAAAATATATTAAGGGCCTCTAGCTTTTCAAATTGGCAGTTATTTTACGACTAATAATGTAGTGTCCTTACATCGTATTTCTCTTCTGTAGTTCAGGGTATAAAACAATTGAGCAAGAAAATCTTTCAAGCCACAAAATTGTTACTATTTAGCATAACATATTTACTCATAAAAAAAAGTTATTCAGTACCAACACCTATGTGACAGGCACCAGGTTGGGGTACTAAGGATATGATGTAATCACTCCCTACATGAGGAGCACACAGTTGATGGGTAAGAAGAAAATTTCAAGACAGACCAAAAGTGTCATTTTGGTACAAATATTGAGTGTTATAAAAACAACACAGGAAAATCATATGGTTGAGTCTTGAATAGATATTATCTGGGAATGCTTCCCTGATACAACTTGTGACCGACATAATTTAGCTATTAAAGGTATTACTGCCTTGAATTAGGGGTAGAAAAACTGGGAGAGACATACAGTTGCAGGGAGAAGGAGGGAGAAGTCATTCCAGGAAGAAGAAATAACATGCAGAAGCTAAATGGTAAGAGAAGTAAGAAAAAAGGGGCATATATAATGGAGTGTTCATTGTTCAGTTTAGCTAGTACAAGAATGTTCTCTTTGGGAAAGGAAGTCAGAAGTCAGACTCTGATACAAGTATTGAACTTTTTTTTTCCCCATTGCCAGCATCTTGATTTGAAATATCTTTATTGATTCTGTGAATATTTTAATTTATCACAGGTTTCTGAAAGATATGTTTTGATGACAAACATGATTCCTTTGTTTCTGTTTATTTGACTCAATCTGACCAAAGTCGCACAGGTCGTGATGGTGTTTCCGGATCTGACACTACACCGCTTTTATCATTCCATGTATTTTCTCACCTAGCATGAGTTATTCTAGTTTTCTTCCAAAAATCTGAAGAGGGCTTTTCTTCTACAGTGGGATGCTATAGATGGCTTTCTTTCCTTTAGTGTGTGTGTGTGTGTGTGTGTGTGTGTGTGTGTGTGAGAGAGAGAGAGAGAGAGAGAGAGAGAGAGAGAGAAATACCTATTTGGATCATTGCAGAAAATAACAGATTGAAAACAATATTGCCAGAAAGCAATGCCAAAACAATTAGGAACAGGAGTATCCAGCCCCTCTTTCCAAACCAAGGATTAGGAAAGGCACAGAGAGACAGAGATGAAAGAAATGGGTAATTAGTCACTACCTATAAGAACGTCGAATATTAATAGATCCATAATGAAATCCCCAAACTGAAAATGCAACTATAACTTGCATTTAGCCAAGCATCTTGCATTTAATAGATCTTTAATAATAAGACCCTGAAACAGATGCATCCAGATCAGCTTTATATATATGATATTCAGAAGATCTGTTTTGCTAAGTGAAGTTATTATTTACAGAATGTTAGTGTTAATTTTAAATATGTAAAAAAATTATCCCATTCTTTCCCTTCATACATTATGATGTTTACTGTGCCAACAAGTCAATGTTCTGGTATCTTTTGCTTATTTTGTTAACTTGTTTGAAAGGGAAATGTGACAGGAATAAGCCCATATTTTGTCACTGAAGGTGTTGTTGATTATATGACTTACTATTTTTTTCCAAATTTGAGCAATTTTGAATATTAAAAATTTGTTTGCTATTTCATATAATCCTACTAATACCTTTGAATGGCTATTATTTCTGAATCAAGGGGGTTTATGAATCTGATAAAAATATTTAAACTGTATTTTTCAGTGCTTTCTTAAAATATCAAAACAACAGTGTGCACACTCACAAAATTTATATGAAAAATTACATGAAATAATATTTTATATATTTATGGAATAGATAAAACAAAATTTCCACCATAAATAAACATTTTTCTAACCATAAAATATTGCCAGATAACCAACAGGGATTAAGCACCATGTTGGAACAAAAATAGTCCAGAACTACACTTTCAAAGTTGAGCACCTGCTGTAAAATAACCATCTGTGATTAACTGTAATTTAATTATGGATTCATTCCTTTTGTGTACACTGGAAGGATCTCATAGGCCTTCCCCAGTTGGTCGACAATCAACTTCTGGCATTTTGTTAAGGAAACTTACATATTCTCTTAGTAGCACCTGCTAATTCTATCTCATTGCAAATTTTGTAAAGAGCTTCAGGGATTTTATGGTGGAATTGATAGGCAAATAAATTGTTAAACCTGGAATCAAAAGCTGCATTAATTATTCACCTGCCTTAGAAAGCTGATGCCTTCAGCCTTAGGATAAGTTGGTGCTTACCTGTAAGTCATATGGTAACTTCAGATATTTAGTGGAATAATTCAGGTAGCCAAATATTTGTGACCCATTTTAATATCTTACAAAGAGGCTTTTCAGCATTTTTTCCACAACTGTTTATCTAGTTGTTGTCTCCCTTTACAAGAATTAGATTGTGACAAAATCAATAGTATTATGTATTTTATCTTTCCATTGATTATTTGATTGCTCTTTTTATTAGATATTTTTAAAATAGCATATTTTTTATTATGTTCAGTTAACCATAAAATATCATATTCTTATAAAGATTCTTCATTAAAATAATACTGGCTCAAATTTTTCTCCCTTCACAATACCCACGAGGTAGAACCAACTTTCCTTGGACCCAGATCACTGTCTGTAATGGAAGAGTGAAAAACTGTTTGAACTCCCTCTAAAACAAGAAAATATGGTAAAAGAACTACACTTACAATTTCAGAAATCCTTATTTAGTTAAAGCCACAGAACAAAATAAAAATCAACTATCCAAGGGAAATTACTAATCTTCATTAAGACAACAGTCTATAATGCTTTAATTTGGAGCTATTCAACTCCCCCCCCCCGCCGAAGAATCTGAATAGATCTATAAAAAGCAAGGAGTTTCAATTAGTAAAATAGAGAGAGAAAGAACCAAAGAGGAGAGCTTGAGAGGAAGAGAAATCTAGGCCCAAAGACTTCATTAATAAATTCCTCCAAACATTTTTTTAAAAGACTTCATAGGAATCCTTCACAAACTCTTCCAAAAACTAGATTACACTTCTCAACTCGTTCTATCAGGTCACTATTACTGTGATATGATAAATCAGGCAAATATATTACAAGAAAACCACAGTCATTCTGTGGCAGTGAGACCACAAATAAAGGGGAAGGCAGGGCTGTCGCGGGAGGAGGAGCTTGGGGCAGCGCTGGTGTGCTCTGGAGGCCTGGGTGGTGATCCAGCAGCCTGAGCTTGGCCTATGTGAGTGGGCTGAGGCCTCCCTCTGAAAAGCATTCAAGATGACCAAGGAGAAACCTCTTCCCAAAAAGTTTCTCCTGAGTAAAAGAGACTTCAAAGGTATAGCACCTGGTGATTTAATTTGAGGATGGAAACAATGTGAAGCATGTATCCAAGCTTTGGAGGGCAAGTACACAGATCTTACTTCTAACGATGTAACTGGCTTATGGGAGTCCGAAGAAAAACCAAAGCAGTTACAAGAGTCTGCTCACAGGGAAAACATCCTTGCAATGTGAGGAGCAACCAAGGAGCAAGAGATGCAAGCGTGCTTCTCAAATCCAGTACCTGCAACAAGCCCAGCAGCCTAGTGCTGCCCAACTGAGATCAACAGTGGTAGACCCAGGGATCAACTTGTTAGTTCCTAAAAAGCAAAGGTGAACTGTAATAGACTAAAGACAAACTAGAACAAGCCCCAAATGAACTGAGTGCCTGGAGGTTTACACCTGGTCGATAAACAAATCATACTCCCCAGTCAAGACGACTCTGATAGTTCCACTAGGACAAAGCTTTGGTGGGACAGCCACCAACTGGTTTCCACACCAAAACTCAGATTTCTGAGCCAAAAAAAGCGCCACATTTTTATAGTACCCAGCTTGGAATGGTTAATGTCAAACTTACCAAGTGAAACTTGTGTTTTAGCTCTTTTCTCTTCCCCCTCCCCTTGCTTCTGAGGCCTGATGGCATGGGACTATTCCAAAAAAGGGGCTGCCTCTGAAAAATTGCAGTTCTAACATGTGTAGACACTTGAGAAATGTTTCTGTTTGAAGAAAAGAGAGGGAGCAATGGAAATAGCATGTCTGTGGCACACTGCGTCTTCAGTTTGGAGGAATGAAAACCTACAGATTTAAAATCATGAATTGAACATGTAAAATTCCAGTAAAATGTAAAAATGGGATATCCACCACTCTTAACCTTGAGCGTAGCGACTTCGAGACACTGTTAATCAGCGTTGCCAAGAAGACTGTGATTGTTGTTGAACTTCTCAGTCAAAACTCAAACGAGGTGAATTTTGCCTTAAAAGCGTTTATTTGTTAAGAACCAATTTAATAGTCATGAATCAAATAATAGATGTCAGGACAAGTAGTTCATATAATTAATCATTTAGTTTGGGGCTTTATATTACTTGACTGAGCCTTAAATCCAGTAGGTTAAGCATCTGCTTTCAGCTCAGGTCATGATCCCGGGGTCCTGGGATTGAGCCCTGCATCGGGTTCCCTGCTCAGTGGGGAGTCTGCTTCTCCCTCTCTCTCTGCCTGTTGCTCTGCCTACTTGTGCTCTTTCTCTCTGTCAAATAAATATATAAAATCTAAAAAAAAAAAAAAAAAATCCTGCTTTCAATTTGGGAGGAGTATATAACCATCAGTGGAATTGCTGTACTATATGGTAATTCCATTTTTAATTTTTTGAGGAACCACCAAACTGTTTTCCATAGTCTGTTCGGGAAGCTATAACAAAACACCATAAACTGGGTGGCTTAAATAACAGACATTTATATCTCACGATTCTGAAGGCTAAATCCAGAATCAAGGTGATGGCCAATTTGGTGTCTAATGAGGGTCAGCTTCCTAGTTCATTAATAGAATGTGTCGCCATTGCCAGAAGGGACAAGACAGCTCTCTGGGGTCTCTTTTATATGGGCACTAGTCACATTAACGAGGGCTCAAAAAACACTCATTGAGCAATCTTTGTTAAAAATGATCTTATACTGTAATAGTAATAAAAACTCTTTCTCAAAAATATGTGTCTATAAAACCATAAAAGTTGAATTAAATGGAAGGGGAACTATATAGCTTCTGGTGACTTAAAGCTTAGATTGGATAAAACACATTCAATGTTTAAAAGCAAAGGGAAGCAAATTTAATCAATTCACTGACAACCAGTAATACCTTCAATATTTATTATTCTCCATAAATTAAACAGAAGAGAGAAAAGTATATTTTGGAGATTTATTTTTTTTTAAGATTTTATTTATTTGAGAGAGAGAGAAACCACACGAGCAGGGGGAGAGGGGCAGAGGGAGAGGGAGAAGCAGACTCCCCACTGAGCAGGGAGCCCAATGGGGGACTCAATTCCAGGACCCCGGGATTATGACCTGAGCTGAAGTCAGATGCTTGATCAACTGAGCCCCCAGGCACCCTATTTTGGAGATTTTAATTTAAAATGGAAGTTGTTACTGGACCTTGCTGGAGATTGAATACCTGAGCATGAAACACTATATGTTCATGTTCTCTGAACATCCTATAATGAACTAGGTGCTCATATACTTCTAGCCAAGGCATCAAGGTAAGTGTATGCAACATAAAGCATTATGTGGAAGTGGTAAATATTAGATAGGACTCCGCAGGTGCTGAAGGCATTGGCAGTATGAATAGGTTGCTTATATAGTGTATTTTCTCCATGTACAGTGTTATCTTTCCTTCACCAGGCCACACAAGAAAATATTTGAACCAAGTACCACAGATTGCAATAGCATCTACCAGGAACATATTGTTACCTTTTTACATCTTCATTCAAGAGAAAGGGAATCTTCCTATTGGAGAAAACTTTGAGTGATACATCTAGGCACTCAGTTTGAAAGGTAGAAGAGATGATCTCAGGACACTGATGCTCACATTTCATCAAATCCAGATATTTAGGCACTTAGAAATGATCAAATTGGAGGAGTGGTGAAAATACATCTATCAAACAGCTCATAGGATAAGCTTTTCAAAAAAAAAATGCCTTGAATTAAAGAGCTCTAAATCTAAAAAAGCAAGCAAGCATAAAAACTAACCAAATGAACAAAAAACCTGACATGGCATGGGATCTTGCTATTCAAGTAGACAAGATGACCATTATGTGGCTGTCAGGTAACTTCTTTTTGCAGTTGAAGTGTTAACTGAGGGCAAAGAGAAAATGGGAAGGATATTGGAAAACATTATAAATATCGTTCATAATTCTGTGATAGCTATCCACATTTTTCTAGTATATATATACACTTATGCCAATTTTGTTTATCCTTCTCTATTTCTGCTATCCCTATATAAGAATTACATTGGCGGTAGTCTTGTGATTTAGGCTTGAGGTTGCTGATTATCAAAGAGGAATTGTAACTAAGTGGAAGAAGAATGAACCTCACTCAGATATGGGATAATGAGTTGATATCTTTGCAGGTCTTTCCATCTTGTAAAGGGACAATGATCCTTCTATTTTTAAGAGATATATTTGCCCATCTTAGCTAAAAATATGTTATTGTCTTGAAATTTAAGGATAGATATTAAGATGGAATATCTTGGGTATGATGAACTGGGAGTAAGTATCTTTCTAGTAGTGTAGTAGACCTGCTATAAAGAATAGACTAGAAAGTTGGAAACTACTTTTCAACTCCCTTTTTCATTTGGGCTCATGATGTGAATTGTGCTCTGCCAATTAAATTGGCAGCCAGCATTTTGAAGCTAGATTTTAATTGGCTTCCCCATATTTCTGGTTTGTGGAAGCCAAAGTCAGAATATTGAGTGGCACGAGGAAGGAAGAGCTGGAACATTTCTCCCTCTCTCTGCCTTAGGCTATACCTGTAACAGCTAATACAATTTCTCCATGGCTCCCACTCCAAAATAGAATGCCCACCATGGTTCCTGGATAACTATGGTCTCTAAACTCTGGTGACATTTCCTCTTTATTTTATTTTTTATTAATAGGACTAAGAGTGTTACCTGGTCTTTACCCTTGGAAGTTGGGGAAGGGATCACTATTCACCTCTGGCTTCTCAGAAAACAAATCGTCTTTATTAAATTCCTTCTGTTTAAATTCTTAGGTTGGTTTTTGTGATCCTAGTAACTGACTGAAATATACTGGACATTTCCTCTCTCAAACAAAGTCCTAGAGATAGAATTATCACTAGAAGTTGCCACAGTAGACTCAGTGTTCACTGTCTAGTCAAAGCTTCATTTGTATCAAGAATCTGTGGAACTAGCCGACTTTAGCATTCTGGGTATCTAGTCACCATTTTGTTGATGTTGGCCTAAAGTTGCCAGTGGCTTCTTGATTCTAATTTTCAGAGATACAGAGGTGCAGCTAAGATAATATGTTCTCAAACTCCCTATTTCCAAAGGTGATCTGTAATTTCATAAACATTTCCATTTTCTGCTAACAAAACAAACAAACAAACAAAACCCTAAAATGGACTATCTTCCTGTACAGAACCCTAACTGGTAAAACCTGAGGGTTTAAAAATACAAAATTCAGCTTAGGTTAAGATATTACATTTTTTTTATCACATTTTAAAAATCTTACATTTTTGTCTGATCCATTTTGAACCATAATTTATAAAAGAACTAGTGTTCACATTTTACTAAATTTATGAAAAGCATTTTTCTTACAATATTAAATATTCTTTTCTTTTTTTAAAAGAAAGTTTTCTAGCTATTTATAGGCCTTCAAGAGTTTCATAAACCTTGGATTGATTAAACAAATAAAAACTAAATCCTAACTTGAAAACCAATTTCAAGAGGTTATGTTGTCATGAATTTAAAATTATATTGTTAAAACAACTTTTCTCAAGGGTATCCAATAACCTGAAATATCTAACAATATGAGAGGTTTAAAGTTAAAAGAAATCCAATTTCTTTTGGGAAGTTTTTTTTTTTTTCCCCATGTTGTGTGGGATCCCAGAATTAAAATGTTAATACATATTATTATATTTTCATTTGTATTTTAATCCAGCAAACACTTCTTTTAATCACAGTGGTGTCACCAGTAGTACAATGTGATCTGAAAAACTGAGCTGTCTTGTTGATCTGAATTAATAAATTTTCTTAATGCTAATTATTATCCTTTACCAATAGATTGCAAACACCACACAGAATATATTACTAATCAGAAAATACCAAAAAACAGGTTACAATATGTAGAAAATAAAAATGAGACATGGCAACTTTGTAAGAGAAGGAATTAAACTCTAAGATTTTTTATATAATACACGCACTCACAGAGAGTCAGGCACTGGCTATCTATCTAGATATAGAGAAACATTTATATCTATATATATGGATAGATATAGATGGATATATAATATAAATACAAATATAGATCTATGAAGAAAGACCTTTAATTTTTCTTGGAACGTGCATTTTATATAAGCTTAATAATGCAAAGCGTGTACTCACTCCATTGTAATAAGTCAGTTGGCATTTTCACAAAAATTAGTAAATTTTAATTACTACAGCAATTAAGAGGATCTTAGAAAATACTTATAATGAGCTGAAGTCATATGTTTTTTGTCACCCTGGAGCTCTTAGGCACCTGCCATATGTTGCCTTTAATAATTGCTACAGTTGCCTTCTCTATGCAACGTAAGTACTTATTAAGTTACAGTGGCTTACACAATATATTCAATTGTAACTAATATATGTTTGAAAATGTCCCTATTTTTTCTTTTTCATTTCATTGGAAGATACTCCTCCTCCCTTAGGGGAAAATCAAGATCAAGGAGAGAGTCAAAGAAAATCGTATAGGAAATAATGTAAACAAAAAAAACAACCGTACTGAAGTAGTGATCAGAGAGCCTGGATATTAAGAAGCCTTTATGTCTGTGGTTTGTGATGTGGGAAATTACATTTAACCTGTTTCAAACTGTTTCTCCTTTCGTTCAAGTAGATTACCAGAGATGATTTCTTCTCATGTACATCATAAGCATGAATTATAGTGGAAAAGTGAAAGACAAAGAAAAGACTACATGTAAAAAATACATAAAGTACAAAATGAAATACAAATTTAAAGCATTTCATTACTCTTCTTCCAAGATAGTTTTGAAAGCAAAGAGACATTAAAAATTTGCATGATGTTTCTCATGGTCAAGAGAAATACCGAGAACTTCTCTTGTAATAGGGTTTCATCAACTGTGGAGAAATTTTAGGAAATTTTAAGACTTCTCAAAGGATGCACCAAGTCTTACTTATCTTTGTATATACAGAATTTTAAAATAGGGCTTAGTTTATAAAATATGCCAAATGGATGTTTTTCAAAGAGCCCAGCAATTGGGGAGTAAAACTTACATCTCAGAAATTCCAGTTGTTATGATAACGCTATTGATTTTATGTTCTTTGCTTGTTTATTATTGTCCTAGTATTTTTCCTACAAGGGAAAGTGGTAGGTATAAAAGTAAGAAAAATTTTTTAAGAAGATGAATAAATTTTTCTTCGTAAAGCCTGTGCTTTATGTACACTATACAAAGGTGTCCATTTCCACATACATTCCACATTCATCAACATTGGTTATCAGTATTGATTTTTATTATAAAAATCTACAGAGAACAAAACTGTTTACTCTTGTTTGATTTGCAATTGTTTAGTTATTAGAAAGTTTAAGTATTTTACTAGTATAAATAATGACCTTTTATATTTCTTATTTCATAATTTACCTAATGACATTATATTGTTATATTAAATCAATAATTTTTTTAATTTTAATGTTTTTTATTATATTATGTTAGTCACCATACAGTACATCCCTGGTTTCTGATGTAAAGTTCGATGATTCATTAGTTGCATATAACACGCAGTGCACCATGCAGTGCGTGCCCTCCTTACTAGCCATCACCGGTCTATCCCATTCCCCCACCCCCCTCCCCTCTGAAGCCCTCAGTTTGTTTCTCATAGTCCATAGTCTCTCATGCTTCATTCCCCCTTCTGGTTACACCCCCTTTCTTTATCCCTTTCTTCCCCTACCGATCTTCCTAGTTCTTATGTTCCATAGATGAGAGAAATCATATGATAGTTGCCTTTCTCTGCTTGACTTATTTCACTTAGCATTATCTCCTCCAGTGCCGACCATGTTGCAGCAAATGTTGAGAACTCGTTCTTTCTGATAGCTGAGTAATATTCCATTGTATATATGGACCACAACTTCTTAATCCAGTCATCTGTTGAAGGGCATCTCGGCTCCTTCCACGATTTAGCTATTGTGGACAATGCTGCTATGAACATTGGGGTGCATATGGCCCTTCTCTTCACTACGTCTGTATCTTTGGGGTAAACACCCAGTAGTGCAATGGCTGGATCATAGGGTAGCTCAATTTTTAACTTTTTAAGGGACCTCCACACTGTTTTCAGAGTGGCTGTACCAACTTGCATTCCCACCAACAATAATATTTTATATCCTAATTTATATTACTGTTATCTTTACATATTTAAGATATAAAAATTTTTGTTTCCATCTTGATTGCAACCTGATGAGAAACCCCAAACCAGAACTCTGCACCATTCCTAGATTCTTGAAACCATGAAAAGGTATGACACAATAAATACAAGTAGTCCTCATTTTGCCTGGTTCTGATATGCACAAATATCACTTACTCTTGTTTAGTTAAATAACACCAGTGCCCCAACAACACTGTTCAAATTACAGTTACCATTGTCCATTAAATATGAGTAAATACAGAATGTATATACTTTGCTGTTAGCTTTTTGGTCCATAAGTCTTTATGTAAACACAAAAGATGCTATCACTTTTAGTGATTAATCATCATTTTTTTCTAGTCTGTCACCGACTGGTCACTGCATATCTATTACCCAGTTTGCCCACAGACAGCAAAGCAGATAACTGTGTTGTTTCTCTCTTTCCTAGTGATAAACCCACATGTCATTTTACAAAAATGGATAATCAAAAGAGGGAATTACCCAAAAAGATAAAACTGAAGCGAATAAGAAGAATTAAATATTTTTCTGTGCTGTGAAAATAACTGCAGGATTCAAACCAAATGTAAATGGAATTGCAGAAAAAAAAAATCATAGAACAAGCCCCATATTTGCTTTAATGATCTTCTGTCACTGTTTTGAAATTCTGAATAATTTTTTTCTTTGAACTTTTGCTTTGTTAATGAAGTCTCATGGGACAATCAAGTGTGCAGTTGACCACAGGACATTCACACAATAAGTTTGCCTGCCATTTCTTGCTGTACCATTTGCATAGGATCATCATGATATCCCATGCAAAGAGTGTCATGGTGGAACCTCCATGGGTGGGAGTTCATCAAGACTCAGGCAAGTAAAAGTTGAGCATATATTTCTGGGATTGAACAAATGGTGGTGCTAACAGCCCAGAAAGGCCAAACTTTTTTGTTTGAAACTGAACTTCTTTTGAATGCAGAGAGAAGACAATGATGTTTTAAGATATTGAAACAACCAAGGAATTGTTAATTCTCTGTCTTCCTTAATACCAAAATGATGACACAGGAGGAAACAGAAAGATACAGCAACTCATACCTTCTTCTCCATTCAGTCCATTACTTACTACATGCTAGGGATAGTGCATATTTGTAGAATGAGTACATATCAAGAAGTGAAATAAAGAACAGTTGAATTAGTTTTTGGAAGTGTTTTCACTCATTTGGTTAGAATGAAATATGTATCCGTGTAATAACTATGAAATATGAATTGTAGAACTTCTGTTATTCCTTATGTGCATTAAATAACCTCATATATGCTTTCAACTGGTATCAAATGATATAAATGTGAACAGTAAAATTTATTTAATAATTAAAATTTTTATTTCTTTACTTAGACATCAATTATTAAATATAAACCACTGCAAGAAGTTGAGAGAAAAAAAAAGAGAAACACTTTACATATTATTACCTTATATATTATTACCTTTAATAGTACATTTTTCTTTCTTTTTGAACATGCCCTTTACCCCTGCTTTTCCCACATATTTTCATTTTACGCTGGGCCCCACAAATGAGGTATAGTCACAGATGTGTAGTCACATATTACAGAATGAAATGAAGTCTGGGAAATGTAGGCTCTTTGGGTATTCTTGAGCCGGAGAAAAACTAGAGATGAAATTTTAGTTAAGAAATGGCATTCACTTTTAGAGTGAGTCATTAAAAAAGAGTTTGGTCATTTCATCCTAAAAACTCATAGGCTCTCCACAAGAGTCTTCTTTTAGTTTTCCCTGGAAATATAGAATATTAAAATGTAATAATTGGACATTGAGTAGTGATCCCCTCAGTTCCTAGAACATTTATCGCGATGCTATGCTAATATAACCCATTTCCCCTTCCATAGGAAATGAAAGAGGAAGCAGGTTATTGCAAACCTGTGTTTACAATAGCAGTGGAAATGCAAGTGGGATGCAGGGGGAGAAACTGGACTTCCAGACATTTCATGCCATTCCTGCAGTTTCGTGTACAGGCTGTGTGACACAGAAGCTCGGCGGTTGCGTCATTCATTCATTCAGACTAAGCGTGCTAAAGACTGTTTCCTAATCCACATTCACGAACTCCATGCAAGCAAGTGTCAGAGTCATCCTAAATCAAGTGTGATGCTTTTTTCCTTTATCTTTTTTTCCTTTAAAAAATCATTTTTCACTCATACAAAAATTCCTAGCAACTTACTGATTTTTTACTATCAGAGGGTAATTTCTAGGTGTCTCAGTTTTTAAAATTTGGTCTCAACAAATAAATAAATAAATAAATAAATAAATAAATAAATAAATAGATAGATAGATAGATAAATAAATGGTCCAAAGAAATGAGTGTCTTCTATAAGTATTCACTTATACATGTGTGTACTAGGGGCAGCAACTTCACATTTATTGAAGAATGCAGAATTTTTGTCTTCTTTATACTATGGTGTGATCTAAATTATTCTTTTAGCCTGATATTATAAGAGACATTCCAATTCCCAAAGCTTTGACATCTGTGCTCTTTGCAAACCTTTGCCCAATGTTTTTATTAACTCAATTTAATGGAACCTTTTTTATGGTGACCTTAAGAATTTAATAACTCCTCAATGCAAGGACAATACCACCTGCAGGCTCCGCTGGGATTAAACCGTGGTAGTTCAATATGTCTGCGGGAAGACATTAAAGAAAAGAAAGAGCGGTGGGGGGGGGGGGGGGAGCCGCAACACAAATCAGGCACTTCCCTCTAACTGACAAGTTCTGCTACTGTTTATGATAGTCAGCCCGTTCCAGACACGTGTAGAATATTTCTGTAGTTGCTAAAGCAATATGCAGCTCACTTGCGACTCCTTAATAATATTAATCTAACTTTGATCATGTCAGATAGGCTAGCGATCTTCAATCCCCAAGTGTCTCTCTTCCTGACAGACACTCTGCATATCTTATAGATACGATCGATCAATATGTTATTAGTCAACAACTTGACGCTAGCCCATGAATTAATCCCTTTCTGTCAACCTGGCAGTTTCCAGTCTTTGTAACCTCATCCTCTCAGTATGGATGGGACCTGGCTTAATCCAATTAAGGTAAAATTAACTTTTTTTCCTTGTGGTACTCTCCATCTATGTTAATTCAAATCTCTGAGGACAGCTGCTCCAAGCAAATAATTTTATGCTTGACCTTTTATGTGCAAGATTAAAGTGGTATAGATGTATGCAAGGGGAGTCAATGAGCTGTCTCTCTATTATTACCCTCCTTTACCTTCCTAGTATTGCTAAAAAAATTTCCCCCGAACACACAGGATTGCTAAATGACAGTGATATATTTATTTGGGTTGCAAAAAGGACTCTGTTACTTTAGCTCTATATTTAGTATATGCGGTACCTTTGTCTTTTTGAAAGGTAAATTAATAAGTGGTGATAGTACTCTGGGCAGTATTGTAGATTTGACAAGCAAAGGATGTTAACAGTCTGTAATATGCAAAACTAATCATTTATATTCCTGGCACTTACGTGATACAGTGATGCAACCTGCTTAAAAAAAAAAAAAAAGCACTGATGGGAAAGATTCTTTCTGAGTCAAGGCATGAATGCTAGGTTTCTCTATCATTTGACCAATACAAAGATTATATTAGGATAGTATAGCAGGCTTTATTCTTAAGAACCTAGCATGCTCAGCTTTGAGGCTCAGTGGCAATCATGCTTTAAAGATTGAAGATGCAGTAATCCTCAGGCCAACATTTGAAAGGAGTTTGTCTCCTGGGCAAAATTGTTTCCATTTTATATCCCTGTCCTCCTCTTCTTGCCCATCCCCATCGTCACCTCTTAGCTGGCTTTGGTACCTATCTAACCTCCTTGGAGGCATTTAGGGAACTCTTGCTTTCCTCTGCAAATAAAATCTATTCTAAGATGATGATATATGACAAGTGATTTCCACTTCTGTGTGAATTTAAAGAAATATATTGTCTCCTTGCAGCTCTGTGAGAATAAAAGTCTTTGACCCTGCTACAGAGAAGTGAAATATTGATAAGGAAGAAACGGAAATATCTTTACTTCAGGAAGCTCCAAATATTGGTTTTTGTTTATAAGTGATTGTTGCTAAGAAGAACTGTAAGAAGCAAAGACTCTACAAATAGCAGGAAAAATGGTCAGAGCTTAGACTAAGGAAATATTAAATTTATTTCACATTTCTTATCAGCCGCAGAATCCCAATGTGTATATAACCTATATGTTTATTATTGGTTTTTTTTAATTGATGTAAATTAACATACAGTGTTATGTTAGCTTCAGGTATACAACATAATGAGTCAATAATTCTGTACATTATACATTCTATGCATTAATATAAGATGTTTTGATGAAATAGCAAAAGTCTCTAGATTTTGGCTCTCTACATTTTCATAAGGGACACTTGCTTTTATTTATTCTACCTTAGACCATTGGGATGTCCAAATATTAGACATTTTCTCATCAGTTCTGGAATGGTCTGTAATTTTCCCTATAAACAAAGATTCCCCATTCTCTTGCTCTTTTCTTCTGAAATTCCAAGTGGATGTGTTGAGTGTTTGCCCTCTGCCAAGACCTCTAATTTCTTTTGCACTTTTTTCTATCTTCTTTTTGTCTCTAGACACTCTTTGTAATTTTTCAATTTGCATGAAGAATTTTTGTGGCATTTCGTTCCCTTCTCATATTCTATCTTTAAACTAACAACTATATTTCATTTCCTTAAACAAAATAACCATATTTATTTCATACAGTATATCTGAAAAATTTCAATATCTTAAGTATTTGTGTATTTGCTGTGTATTGTTTCTGGTGGCTCACATTCACTGTTCTTTGTTTCCTTGTGTGCTTTGTGATTTTAGAGCTCAAGAGACTGCGGGATCTATATTTTGATTATTGTATTAAAGGTTCTTGCATAAAGAATTATTTTTGTTCTGTCAGAAATAAATTTTTGTCTAGAGTGCAAATTCAAATGAAAGTCATAAAATTATGAATCCTCAGGAAAGACTCCCCCCCCACCTTCCAAATGCCTGGATTGAGACAGTGACATTTTTACTATTTCTTTCTGTATGTCAGCTGTATTTCTTTTTCATCCTTACAAAGAGAAAGTAACATTTGGATTCCAGCTACATGCAGAATGTTTCCCGTTAGACTCGCCACCAAGTTTGCCTAGCCTAAGACATTACCTTTTCTGTCCCTTGAATCCCATAAAGCCCTCAAAAAATTGTAATTTGTGCAATCTGTGTGTCAATTGTGTAATTTGTGCAGGATTAATCTCAGCGAATCTTGCAAACTCATGCTTACTTCCAGGGGTGCTTGGAACCTTAGCATGACCCTTGGCCAAACTGAATAAATTGTTCTAACCAATGGTTAGTATAGTCCTATGAAAGGATTTGAGACAGACCCAGAGGAAACGGGCAGCCATTTATGAGCCCTGTTTATAGAAAATGAACAGATAAATGGTTTCCTCCTGGTTTCTGTTTTGTTTCTCTTGGTTTCCGTTGTTGAGCATAGTAACGCAGACTGGTTTTGGCTACGTTAACAAAGGAGTATAAAAGCCCTTCCTTTTTTAATGAGGCAAAGTTGCACCTGAGACCTAGGTATCCACCCCACACCCTACCCTGAACCCATGCCCCATGTGAGATTAACAATCTCAGGACAAAGTGTGAGTTGCGTACCAAGAAAGGACTCTGGGAGTTGTGTGTGTAAGTCTTGGGCCTGTCTGATATTTCCCTGTGCTTTTCTTTCTCCTCTGTACTGTATATTTTACCTTATGTGAGTATGCCCTGTGGAATATTGTGAGTCCTCTCAATTATCTGACCCCACGTAATTGCTCTTCAAGCATTTGACAGATACCCTCAGGGCAAAGCCCTTCAGAACGTGCTTGCCTCTCGCTCCAGTCCCAAGTTTCCTGCTCTCTTTGTTTTTAGCCTCTTAGAATTTCTATGTTCTTGCCAGAGCAGCTTCCATTTTTAAAATATTTTCTCAATATTTTTTGTGAGGTTTTTGGTGTTTTCAGTGGGAAGGTCATTTAGAATGTCGACTATGGCATACTGCTGGGGATGACAGCGAAAATTAATACAGAAATAAAGTGAACTAAAGGAGACACCACTTATTAATTCCTCATCAGAATATTAAAGTAGTTTTACTGAAATAAATGGCTAAATGCTCATCTTACATATCACTGCCATTATCATTACCATCCACATAGCTGCGTCCAGGCACAGAACTACTTAGCATTATGTATGTGTTTGTATATGATTTATATGTAGAATAAATGAGTTATTTTCAAGTGTTGTGGAATATACACTTCCAAAATATTTTTCTCAACTCTGTTGCTGTTGTCAGATAGCCCATCATTAAATATGCCTGACTTTGGCTTTACATATTATCTCATGCAAAATGACAACTTATCATGAAGGACATTAAGCCTTATGCATAATTTCCATCCTGAAGTGAATAGATGAGTATATCACCTTTTTTACTGACAACAGGTTGTAATGAGAAAGGAAGGGAAAAACGATGAGTGCCATGGGAAACTGGATGAAATCTTACTGGAAAGGAGGTGTATGGCAGTTCAGAAAGGGATGAAGTAAGAAGAATATAGGGGACCAAAGGCAAAGTTGATCACATGTGCTTAGTCCTGGCCCAATATCCCCGATAGCTTGTAAAGAAGCATCATAGTTCAACCTAACATGCTTTCGTTGGCCAGGTTGTGTCTATTTGGCAAATAAAAAGAGAGAGATACTTCATTGCCCATGTGGGTCCTACTGCTTGGCTTCCTTTTAATTGGCACCTGCCCTCGTCTGAGTGGTGGGTGGCAGAGCCTTTGTGAGTGCTCTGCAGCTGAGCGGCTATGATGAGCCAGTCTCCTTCAAACAGATTCTAAGCTTTATTTCGGAGCTTAGGAGATTTAGTTGGTTTCATTTGTAGAAAACCTGCAAGTAAACCTTTCACCTGAATAAAGATGAAAGACATTTCACATAGAGAAATCATCTAGGGACCCAAAAAGGAGACAGCTGGAGACAGACTATTTAAAAATCTTTTCTGCTCGTTCAGATAATGTAAAAGAAGGATAAAAATTTCCGTATAGAGTTCAGAGAGGGTAAAATAAGGCACGCAGTCTGGTGACTTCTTTGCCTTGGTCCTGCGCCCTTCTAGTTAGCTGAAGAATCTATTTTCTTCCTTAAGAAACACATTGCTGTGAAACAAACTTAAAAAAAAATAATGTTTCAGTATTTAAAAAAATAACTATTCATTACTAAAATAGGAAATGTCTTATCTGAATGTCTGTTGAAATAATAGGCCTGCCAAAATATTTTTAAGGTTTAAACAAAGCCAGATGTACTTTAATTTATAGTGGAAAACACACTTGTTTCCAGTTTAAGTTAGTGGGAAAGTGGGCAATGATTGCTGTCTATTCATGGAAATTTACAAATAACAGCTATTTCCAGATAATTCTTATAATCTTAATAAAAATATCAATAATCATAACAAATGAGAGTAGCTCACCTTCAGACAAGACCTAAATTGACTAAATACTACCCAAAGTCATTCCTATTTACTACACCACAACCAATGATTTCCTTGGAAGTTGAAAACTGTAAGCTCTCTTTAAGTGAATTTTGTGAAACAAAATGACTGAATGCATGCATGCCCTGATATAGAAATGAATTATTGAAAATTCTCCTAACTTCTCATTCCATGTTTTCGGACAGTGGGTACCATAGGAGCATGAGAACATTATTTATTGTTTCAGATTCAAATATATTCCCAACCCATGCCCCCTATGGCAGTTCTATATTTCAATAAGGTGCACATCTTCTGGAGGCAGAGTATTCAGATGACCTACCCACTAGGTCTGCAATGACGCTTGAAGCAAGGTATTTAACTTTTATGAGTTTTACCCTTTCCTTCTGCAAAATGGAGGCAATCATTAATTGTATCTAAAACAACTAGAGTGACTGGTACAAGTTAATCCTAATATTACTACAAATATTTAGTGATCATTATTATTAAAATATAGAGAAGTCTATTAATCTGGTGATCGATCGATAAAGAAACTCAGAAAGCACACTAAACATCTGCTCTCATAAACCTATGCCTTTGAGAAAAAGGAAATTTAACTTACTCTGATTGTGGGAAACTCAGAAAACTTCTGAAAATCCTGGGGGAAAAAGCAAATCTCCTATTTTGTTTCCAGATGTAATCAAAGTATTTATTTTATTAGTGACTCAGGTTAAAGGACACCAGAAAAAAAATAATTTTTAAAGTGCAACTTGGAAAAATAGTACCTGGTGACTATATTGTAGGGATACAAATGTATAATAATAGAAATGTACACAGTTGCTACTATTTGTTTCTATTGTATGGATTTCTTTTATCATACAGGTCAAAAAATACTCGTTTTTGTTTTAAAAGGGTTAGAGTATAATTGTATAATCAAGTGGTATTATACATAAAGATCTTAGTAGAACACCTCTTGCATATTAAATATTCTTTAAAAAGATAATATTATTGTTATTGCTATCATCTTTATCGTTACTATTAGTTCAAGCAGTATTTGAAAACTCAGTTCCTGTTTATTTTCTTTGAAACAACACTTCAATTAATAACCAAGATAATAAGAAGTAAAGTACTCAGTAATGGTCACCCATGTAATGCTGACATTATGCAACATTTTTGCAGCCTTTTATTCAATGCATGTGTACAAATAGACATAAAGTTCTTTTTTGTAAAATAAGTGTTGGATGGTTCTCTTTTTTACTTTTTTTGTATGTTTGTTTAAACCAACTTTGTGGAATGTTCCCAGAAATTCTGTTTTCAAATGTCATTCTTAAAGGTAAGAATAAGTCTGTCAGTAAAGATTGCTCTCTCTCCTGTGCGTGTATATGACCATATTCACTGTGAATTGCTAAAAAAGCATTGGCATATTGCTAGATAACATTATGATACATAAGGTAGTCCATTTTGTTTGCACTAAACACGAAGTTGAAGATACAAATTTAGAAAGACAAGAAACTGCAAATGATGTGAGATCAAATACATATAAAATAGTATAAGACACTTCCTTCCCCTCCCCAAAACAGTTTAGAGTAATGAGAAACTATAATAAGCAGTGAGAAGGCATCAGCTATTGCAAAAGATGTCTTAGCATTAACCACTCTCTAGTTTGTAACACTTCTTTCAGATTACTTTAAATGTGAACTTTGAAACTTTAAAAACTTACTTCCTCAGTACATATACCCAGATCGACTAAAATGCCATTTCTGACCTACTTACAATGAAATAAGCTTTTATTGTGGGTATTCTTATAAGTCATTAACATCCAACTTGAAAATCTTACTTTTAGTTTGGCCACATTTCAACAATTACATTCCTTCCAAAGCATGTACTCTTGTTTCTACTCTTCTCAAACCAATACTCTAGAGGTTAGTTAGCAGCCAGGTACTTTGCCAAAGATGGCATAGAAGCTCTTTGCAAGTGCCAAGCCCCATTCCCTTTGTAGCGAGAAACCACCATGAGCTCCGAGAGTAGCACTTTGTACAATCCTCCAGGTAATAAAGTAATCTACATCTTCCATTCCACATGTAATATGTCAATTCTCCTGTGTCACATTTTCAGCTGGTGTGGTAAATTTGTCATGGAGGTGAATGAGAGATCTTTACACTGAAAACTATAAGACATTGGATGAAAGATATTAAAGAAAGCACAAATAAATGGAAAGATAACCACGTTGATAGATTGGAAGAGTTAACATTGTTAAAATGTCCATACTACCCAAAATAATTTATATATCCAATGCAATAACAATCAAAATTCCAATGACATTTTTTACAGATATAGAAAAAAAAATCCTGAAATTCACATGGAATCACAAAAGACCCCAAATAGTGAAAAAAAAAATTGAGAAAGAACAAAGGGAGACACCACACTTTTTGATTTCAAATCATATTACAAAACTATATTAATCAAAACAGTATAATAATGTTGGCACAAAAACAGTCACATAAACCAGTGGAAAAGAACTGAGAGCCCAGAATAAACCCATGCATAGATGGTCAACTAGTATCTGACATGGTAGCCAAGAATAATCAACAGAGAAGAGATGATCTCTTCAGTACATAATACTGGAAAAAACTGGATATGCGCATGTGAAAGAATGAAACTAGATTCTTATCTCACACTACTCACAAAAATGTACTCAAAATAGAGTTTAGTCTTAAATGTAAGATTGAAACCATAAAATTCCTGAAAGAAGACAGGGGAAAAGATCTTGGACGTTGATCTTAGAAATAATTTTTTACTTGTGACACCAAATGCACAAACAACAAAAGCAAAAATTAACAAGTGGGATTACATTAAACTAAAAAGCTTCTGCACAGCAACAACAACAACAACAACAACAGCAACAAAATGAAAAGACAACTTACAAGATGCAAAAAAAAAAAAAATCGTAAACCATCTACCTCATTAGTGCTAGCCAAAAAATATAAGGAACACATACAACTCAACAGTAAAAAATGAATAATCTGAACTTAAAATAGGACAAAGAACACAAATAGACATTTTCCCAAAGAAGATATACAAATAGCCAACAACGCATGAAAATTCACTCACCGTCATGAGGTATTGCAAACCAGGGAAATGCAAATCAAAACCACAATGAGCTACTCCGTCACACCTGTTAGAATAGCTATTATAACAAGGACAAGAGATAATAAGTAGTTGATAAACATGTGGAGACAAGGGAAACCACATGAAATGTTGGTGGGGATATAAACTGGTGCAGCCACTATGGAAAACAGTATGAGATGTCTCAGAAATTAAAAAAAAAAAAAAAAAAAAAAAAAGAACTAGCAGGGCACCCGTGTGGCTCAGTCAGTTAAGCATCAGCCTTCAGCTCAGGTCATGCCTTCAGGGTCCTGGGATGGAGCCCCATGTCGGGCTCCCTGCTCAGTGGAGAGTCTGCTTCCCTCTCTTCCTCTGCCCCTCTCTCTGCTCATGCTCTCTCTCAAATAAATAAATAAAATCTTAAAAAAAAAAAAAAAAGAATGAACTACCATATGATCTAGCAATCCCACTTCTGTATATACAACTGCAAGAAATGAAATCACTATTTTGAAGAGATGTCTGCATTCCTATGTTTTATTGCAGTATCATTCACAATAAGCAAAACATGAAAACAACCTAAGTGCCCATTGATGAAAGAATGGTTACAGAAAATGTGTATATATACCCAATGCAATATTATCCAACCATAAAAAGTAGGAAATTCTGTCATTTGTAACCTGGATGAACTTTGAGGGTGTTATGCTAAGTGAAATGAGTCAGGAGACAAGGACAAATACTGTATGATCTCATTTCTATATGGAATTTTTTTTAAAAAGTTGAACTCATGGAATAATAGATTAGTGGTTACCAGGGACTGGAGGTAGGTGGAGGAAATGGTTAAATGGTCGTTGGTTAAATGGTACAAACTTTCCTTTATAAGATGAGTAAGTTCTGAAGATCTAATATAAAGCATGATAATGATAGTTAAACACAACCTGATGACCATAGATATACTGTGTTATATACATGAAATTTGTTGAGAGTAGATCTTAGATGTTCTATACACACACACACACACACACACACGTAACTATGTGATGTTACCTTTGATGTAATGGCTGTGTTAAATAACCTTATCATGGTAACCATTTCAAAATATAACCGTATATAAAATTGCAATGTGTATACCTAAACTTACACAATGTTATTTTTCATGTCTCAATAAAGCTGGAAAAAATAAAGTGATAATTTTCACAAGAAGAAAGAAGATTGACTAAGATTAAGATCATATATAACTAAAAGTCTGGCTTCAAAGACTGATTAAGAAGACAATCAGAGTGCAGCTTTGATTTGGAAGCATATAGGGCCATTAACATTAGATCATTCAGGTTTTAATTTGCTGATTATAAATCCGAGGTAGATTCTCATTCTTGTGAATTAGGCAAACAAGTTAATTTTGGAGTAGATGAAGACCAGTGTACACTCAGATATCTGGAAGGCTCTCCAAGTGCAGAGAGGCCAGGCTTATAGAAGTTAGACTAATTTGGGGTTGCACTGGAAAATAATATATCCTCATTGCTTTGTTCATGTCATTTAATAGTTCAAATAACCATCAGTAATTAAAAATGTGTAGAACTTGAAATAGAAAGAATTAGCAGAACCATAAGTGACTGAGATTCATGAACAGAATTCTATATCCTAGAAGGATAGAGTGTAGAAATCAGGTCCCTAATGGTAAAAATCAGTTATGAGCCCTCTGGGTCTGACTTTTCAGGGTTGACCTAAATTCAAATCACTTGTAATTTGCTGGAGCTGTAGCAGGCAAATATCAGAAGGGGGCAGCAAAGAGCTATCTGGGCTGAAGAAATCCTAACAATTTGAAAAGTGGAGAAAGAAGAGGAAGCTAATTCAACGTGGATTAGGTTACATGAAAAATGAAATTTCAAATGGGTGTCAAATCACATCAGAGTTGTAGACCCAAGATGACCTGTGACCTCTGGATGTTATTTTGCCCTGGTTTTCTCCCTATCTCTGAACATTTCTACTCAATTTTCTGGACTGGATCTTTTCTTCTATATGCATCCCTTAAATATTTATTTCCCAAAGTCCCGGCCGTGGCCTGCTTTCTTCCTACTTTCCATATTCTCTATTTTATTTTGATTTCTATTCTTTCATGCAGTCCCATGGTAATAATTAACTATCAGTATACCAACACAAGCCTGTAAGACAGCCTTAGTGCCAATTAGAAAATCGTGCCATTTCTTGGCAGATGGATTTCAATAGCAGTTCCCACTAGGGTTAATAAGGTCTCAGACAAACCAATGGCTGTTTTTACTCTTTCTTATCCCCTCAGCCAAGCCACATGTTGCAAACCACGAAAACAAGTCTTATATGCTCAGAATTCACAGGTTCCCTATCATTAACCACTCTTTCAATAACTAGACTTCTTTGCTATCTTCGAACCAGATATTTCCACCAACACATGTGGTAGACATGTCAAAAACCAAACTCAATATTTTTCACAGGGAATACGTGTTTTCTTCCATATTTGCTTTCCTGGTTAATCATGGTTCCTTATACCCCATCTGTCAAGGTAGAATGCGCTCATTGACTATTTCCTATTAACTTTATCTCATAAGTGACATTTCAACTTAGAAACCTACTAGCCTCATTTCTCAAGACTTCATTGATATTGAACTTGGAGGATAAGCATGAGTCAGTAAAAATAGGTAGACTAGGAAGAGAAGGTGTTGACCTTTTGCTAATCTCCATAGAGTAGTTTACACTTTCTCTCTCCATTCTTCATGCAACATTTCATCTTCAAACCATTATCACATGGTTTTCATCTTCACTCTTTGCAATGCCCAGTGAACGCTTCCCAGTTCTTGTCTTTTCTCTTCTTCCTCCAAAATGTTCTACATCAGCTTTAGGGAAGTGTTCTGTCCTATTTGTTTATTTTACAAATTCTTTTCACCGAGCGTGTGCGTGTGTGTGTGTATTTAGGAGAGACGAGTCCTTCTCCCTCTGTATCTTCTACCTAGATGTTATGGTCACATCCATGGTTTCAACAGCTATTACATGTCGAAGACTTCCCGTATTTGTACTTATGTCTGAATATATGATATCTTCACTTAGAGGTCACTTGCGCACCTAAAACAAACATAATTAAAATATAACTTTATCCCTAACTATGATATTTCTTGGGCTGTATATATATCTGCTAGTAAAAAATCACTTACCTGTGCATAAGCCTGACTATTGGAAGTCATTCGTGATTCTTTGCACTACCTCTCTTTCATCCCTCACAAAAAGTCAATCCCTCTCTTTCATTTATCTTCCGAAATGCCAATACTTTCTCTCAATCCACTCTATTGCTGTTAGAATTATTGTTTCTCCCTTAGATTGCTATAATAAAACTCCTAATAATCAGTTTTACTCTACTTTTATCTATTCTATCACAGCTTTCTACAATGTAAAGCGGATCAAATCACTCCCTCCTATACTGGTCTTTAGATGCTCCACGAAATCCACACAGAAGTGTACACAATTCTTCAAGTCCATTATTTGCTATAATTGTCATCTCTCTGCTGCCCATATCCTCCTCTTCCACTACACATATAAAAACAATTTCAATAAAAATAAATAATGGTAAATATTTACTGAATATTTACTATGTGCCAAGTATTGCAATTTCCTAAATGTATCAAATTCTCTTTCACCTCTTGTCTTGGTGCTGACTACATCTTCTCTCTAGAATGCTCTCTCATACTGTTTACTTACCAGCTCCTGTCTTTCAGACCAGGTGCCAACCCTCCCTAAGTTAGGTGCTCTTGTTTGTGCTTCTTGATATGCTCTGCATATTCTGCCTTAAAACCACAAAGATAGACAGTAGTTTTTCTCATCTGTGTTTTGCTTTTCATGGTTTCAGTTTTCCACGGTCAACTACAGTCCAGAAGCGAATGATACTCCTTCTGAGGAATCCTCAGAAGGTCAGTGGGAGCCTCACATTATGGCACAATGTTTATGTTATTCACCTCAATTCATCTCATCATGGAGGCATTTTATCATCTCACATCATCACAAGAAGAGGGGTGAGTACAGTACAAGATATTTTGAGAGACCACATTCACATAACTTTTATTACAATGTATTGTTACAAGTATTATATTTTATTATTAGTTATTATTGTTAGCCTTTTTACTGTATCTAATTTATAAAGTAGATCTTTATTATAGGTGTGTACATATAATTTATATATAATTTATAAATTAGATCTTTATTATAGGTGTGTATATATAATATATATGTATATTAAATCTTTATTATAGGTGTGTATATATAGGGGAAAATACAGTATATAGAGAGGTCTTTGCTATCTTTGGTTTCAGGCATCCATTGGGGGCCTTGGAATGTGTCCCCTGCAGACAAGGGTGGAGTACTGTACTAACAGAACCATTAGGTAGCATTCAAAGTGGGAGCAAAACTCAAGGTTTAAAGTTAAATATTTGACCTACCAATTTATTCAATGAAAGAAATGGGTATACAGCATTTGCATTTGACATACACATGTATATAATGGAAGGGCCTGCAAATATAATTGAGACTTAAATATGTACACAATTAAGGAGAAATTGAAGTTTTGGCCTTTGGAGACTTATCCTTAGTTATCTTTACGTTCTTCTAGCAATGCAGTAATACATTCTACATTTAACATTATGACAAAATTAGATATGTATTCACTCTATATATTATCTTTTGGGAGATTATTGACTTCGTGGGATCAGACATTATTGGAATCAAGATATTCGTTTCATGAGTTTATAGTTGTCTTGACTACATACTTGCACTGAGGATTTTTTTTAAATGAAATGTAAATCCTAGGTTTCTCTCTAGTCAGCTTCATTTTAAATGTCAAATTATATTTAAAATAATAAGCTCAACTCTTAAGCATGTGATTCAGATATCATCCTAGCAGGAAATACCATAGGCAGATTTTCTCAGCTTCATATGGAGAGCAGATAACTGAGACCTCATTGTCTTGAATTTCTACAGCATTGCAACACACGGTGGCCAAAACAAAGACAGTTGTTATTAACTATATTCACTTTGAAAGCAAAATTTTGGATATGGAAGGGTCTCCAAATTTTCTTTATGTGATTTAAATCTTTAATATTATATAACCCATTTACTAGCAGGTTCAAACCACTCTGGAACATGGTTTCAACAGTCGTAGTCTCTTTTGTGCAAAGTTAATCTAAGTATCTGTGTGCAACAAAATGCATCAAAAGTCATCCAAAAGGGTACATTTGGCTGGTTCTGTCAGAAGAGCATGCCAACTCTTGATCTTGGGGTTGCGAGTTTGACCCCCATGTTGGGTGTAGAGATTACTAACAAATAAATAAATAAAGTTTAAAAAAAAGTTCATTCAAGGGAACAAAGAAAACCCACTTTCTATTCCATCAAATGGTATTTAAGCTCTTCTTCCTTTTCTTTAGGGCTTTTGTCTGTTTTATTATTATTTTGTTTTATTGTGGTCAAAGCACATAACATAAAATTTACCATTTAACCATTTTTAAGTATACAGCACAGTAGCGTTAACTATATGCACATTGTTGTGCGACATTTCTAGAACTTTTTCATCTTGCAAAACTGAAGCTCTGGATCTATTGAGCAGCTCCCTTTTTTCCCCTCCTCCCAGCTTTTGGTAAAGGCCATTCTACTTTCTGTTTCTGAGAGTTTGATGCTCATATCGGCGGAGTCACAGTATTTGTCTTTTTGTGACCGGCTGATTTCACTTTGGATGATGTCCTCAAGTTACATTCATGTTGTAGCATGTTGGCTCGTCTTCAAGTTTGCTGATTATCCTGCTTGATCAGTTCTGTTGATTTGTTTTAATGAACTTTTCAATTTAGTTACTGTATTCTTCAGCTTCAGAATTTCTGCCTAGCTTTTTTTCTAGTTTCTATCTTTTTGATGATATTCTTTCTGTACGTTCATTGTTTTCCTGATTTCATGTAATTGTCCATCTGTGTTGTCTTGTAATACTTGTAAGATCCTATTTATTTTCCTGTTTTTAGGTTTATGTATTCCTTTTTTTTTTTTTTTTTTTTTTTTTTTTACTGGATCCTGTCTGGATGTCTTTTCCTGAATATATTTCTGAAGATAATTATTTCACAGGTTTTTATCCCATGTTTTGGTTCAACATCTTGGTAATATCTTTAAGCTCTACTCATTTACCATTTTGTGTCACATTTCTAAAAGATCTTTTACTCACAATTCAGATATTAAGGAAATTCTCCTTCTGGTCACAATTATTGAAACTAGGAATATAGACATCAATTTTTGTCAACAAAATTTATTAGGAATGTATCTGCATTTGTTTTATAAGACATAATATTGAAAATAAAAAATCATACTAAAGGCATGAACAGATTAAATCCATTCATTCCAATAGCAAGAACTAATGAGCAACTTGAGAAGAGCTTTTAAATTGTCTTTCCTTTAAAAAAGAGATTTGAATCTGACGAGAAAGTCAGCATGATCTGTGAGAGTCCAAGTGCTCAGAGTGCATGGAGGAAAGCCAAACTGAGCAAGGCAGATGCAAGAGTGACTACGCCCAAGCCATGAGGTGTGTTTGACCTGAACTAGTGGAGGTCAGATGTAACATTTAAAAATACGAAGAGCCAATTATGGGGAAATGCTGAAGCAGGCTACTTTTGTTCAGAAAAGGTTTTGAGAGCCCTTTATTCTTACTTCCAAAACATATTGTGCCTTTGATTTTCTTTTTTTAAATTTATTTTTATTTAGAGAGAGAAAGCATATGCATGCACATATGAGCAGTGGGAGCTGCAGAGGGAGAAGGAGAGACTCTCAAGCAGACTCTATGTTGAGCACAGAGTCCTTTGCAAAGCTCAGTCTCACAACCCTGAGATCATGACCTGGGCCAAAATCAAGAGTCAGACACTCAACTGACTGAGCCACCCAGGCACCCCTGTGCCTTTTATTTTCATTCATTTCAAATTTTATATTGGAATTATACATTGAAATGATTGTATCCTTTACTAGTTTACAGGCATGGGAAATACGTTTTTGTTCTGTTTGTTTTTAATAGTTGCATCATTAGCATCTAGGTCATGGTTTGACATGCGGTAGGTTGTGAAGACCAGTTAAAGAATGAATGGTGGAGAAGAGGCATTGAAAGCATGTCGTGAGTGCAGCCAAGGACTACTTGTATTAGACAGAATAAGTCAGCCTAGCGAGGGATTCAGCAAAGATTTGGGGCATGAAGTTTATGTGATATTTAATAATCAAAGTCCTGGTCCCATCTGACATTAACCTACATAAACATTATATGCTAACCACATAAATAAAACTTTTATGAAAATTCAATACTGAGATCCTTTCATATATAAATTCTTTGATATACATATGAGATCATTAGAAGAAAGGAACAAGCAACAGAGTTTTAAATCACCTAAATGTAGAAATAACACATTTCCCCATGAACTCACTGAATTTACTTCATTTGTGCATTTGGCATCTGTATAAAATAGCTGGTACTCCTTATACAGTTAATCAGTCATTAACCCCCTGATTCATTTATTCAATGAAACAATAATAAAATAGGAGATTCAGAGAGTGTGAGATTGAGCACTTAGTCCTAGGTCAACCCCTAAGGAATGGACATAGACTGGCTGTATCCTCCATCTATGTAATATCAGCTCCAGTTTGCCTGCTTTCTCCATGAATTTCTGTCTCCAGGATGCAGTAACTTTTCCCCCTTCTTCCTGGGGAAGAGGTTGGTTGTTTGCTTCTATCCCTAGATTACTACACCAATAGTGCTGCTTTTCTCAAACATTTCTACCATTTAAGAATATCAGAAAAGATTCTTAAACAAAAAAAACTAATTACTAATTTAAATTTTCCAAAAAAGGAATATGCCTGGTCCTTCCATTTTTTGTTCATCTTGTTTAGGACATTTTTCTTTAATCTATCCCTTTTCCATAATTTCCCCTAACCAAACTCATTTATGATTTCTCCTTAGAAGTAACTTTCTTTAGGGGCACCCGGGTGGCACAGTTGGTTGACCCTCTGGTTCTTGGTTTCAGCTCAGGTCATGAATTTAGGGTCGTGAGATTGAGCCCCTGTCAGCCTCAGTGCTCAGGGCGGAGTCTGCTTGGGGTCTCTTTCCCTCTCTCTCTACCCCTCCTGTTTGTGCTCCCTCTTTCTTTCTATCTCTCTCTAAAGGAAATAAATCTTTAAAAATAAAAAAAGGAATTACTTTCTCTAGGAAGCACACCCGTTTCCCTATAATTAGATGGTCTTCCTCATTGTGGTTACACAATATATTATACATCCACATCACAATATTTAAAGATTTTATTTATTTATTTGACAGAGAGAGAGACAGCCAGCGAGAGAGGGAACACAAGCAGGGGGAGTGGGAGAGGAAGCAGCCTCCCAGCGGAGAAGCCTGATGTGGGGCTCGATCATGCCCTGAGCCGACAACAGACACTTAACGACTGCGCTACCCAGGCTCCCCGACATCACAATATTTAACACTCTATACAAGTTTTTATTTTTGTTTTTTTTCTGAATAACTCATTAAAATGTGCCTCAGTGAGAGAAAATACATGTTTGATATATTTATTATTTCTTCCATAAATGATATCTGTGTCTAGAATATGGTAGACACTAAATAAATATTTGTTCAATTGAATAGTTAACTAACGGGTAAATAAAATTGCATAAGACATTCATTTGAGTTTCGCGTCCACTGGTTTAAATATACTGGGAACACTTTAAGGAGCTGAAATATACTTTATTGAGGTTATCATACTCCATGCTTTCCACTACTTCACCAGCGTAGACTAATGTGTTTGTCACATTTTATTAAAATATATCTCAAGCTTAGGTTTTCTTCTATTCTCACTTGAATTTCATCCAATAGTGGATCTCTTCCATGACTTGAATTATCACTTACAAGCTCATATCTACTATTGTGAGCTTAACACTTAATACCTTGCAATTTTGATATCCTCTTCCATGTGAGGGAATTTCAGTTGAGCAATTTTTTGGTCTCCTTCTGCCCATGTGGTACGCTAAAAGGATATTAGAATATATTTATTCTTTGAATAAACAGATCCCAAGGAGAAGGAAACAGTGCAAACCCAGCTGTTTTCCATTTTCCCAAAATTATCAATCATATAAGTTATTCCTTCTCCTATTTTGGGCAGAAGAAGTGTCAAATGATAGGAAATTTTTATCTTATTGACAAATAAAGGGCATTGTAAAAGTTTACTGAAATAATTTCTGAGCAGGTATCCAGAACAGGGCAAGGAAAATAAACATTCCCTACCTGTGGTAAGAGTGCCCTGATCACGTTTTCTCATATAATGGGGATAATAGAAAAGGATCTACAATAAGGGCACCTGGGTGGCTCAGTCAGTTAAGCCACCGACTGTTGATTTCAGCTCAGGTCGTGATCTCAGGATCTTGAGATTAGACCCCTGTCAGTCTTTGTGCTTGGGACGGAGTTTGCTTGAGATTCTCTCTCTCCTCTCCTTCTGCCCTCCTCTTTCTCACTTGTGTGTGCTCTCTCTAAATCAATCAATCAATCAACCTTTTTTTTTTTTTTTAAGGATCTATAATAGCACAGATAGAAAATTTCACAGGATCAGCCTCATTCCTTTGCTTTAATCTCAGGCTCTCTGAATCCAGTCAATTACTCATTGGGTTCTTAAGCCACTAAATAAGGTAGCAGATGTCTTCCAAGTAAAATCTATGGGGAGAAATGTGTCTAACAAAATTAATCTTAGTACCCAAATACCCTTCTGAATTACAGATCAACTTGATAATTCCTAGGTGAATTATGAAACTTGAATCCATGACCTGCCATCTCCCAAAGAATCTGCCATCTCCCAAAGAATCTGAGTGTCTGAAAGCCTGCTTTAACATGTCAGTATTTTAACGACACTACATAGGAGCAGAAATAATACTATCTTACCTTGCAATGTGCTTTGATCTGTAAGCTGACAGTCTTGCTCATACTTTAAATTCTCATTATGAAAAATAAAAACATACAATTCAATGGAAATAATCTGTAATTTCACATTTCATATAAATATTTTCTAAAAACCCACAGGAAACAAATTTAGAAGACATAATGCACAAGTGCCACAAAGTTAAGTAGAAAGGATATTGCATTGTAGATTCATTATACCATTTATGTATTTTAGAACACAGTTATATCCATGAAAAGCATTTATTTCTTTCCAGAATTCTTTAGTGCAAGATGTGTTGTGACCATTTGTAGTTTTATAACTGGAATGATTTCTCTATGAAGTAATATATATTTCTGCATTTGAAGTCAAATAAAGTATTTTATGACAGCTAAAAAGTAAAATAACATATAATTGAAATTAATCATAGTTATGCTAGAAAGTAAATATGTTGGTGGCAGATGTTCATATAAAATAATTTTGGTGCCAGTATCTTGCAGAATATTAAGCAAAATGCAACGTTATGATAAGAAAAAAACTTTCCAGAATGTAGTAAATTTTACAAAGTAAAACATTTTATATAGCTTATTCTTAGTAGTTTTGTATGTTTTTAGTTTGACACTTTTATAAGATCATATATCTGCTTAACCAAGTAAAATTTTTGCCACGTTCTCCTTAATTTTATAGTCATGGACTCATTAGACTTTTTCCTGCCCATCAGGAAAATAACCCATCTTTCCCTATGAGCCACTAAAAATGGGGCTCTTGTTAGCAGCTTACAATTGCTCCATAAATAACTTTATGAGGTAAAAATCCTATAAAAAGCGATTGGTATCTCAGTGTGGAAACAAAAATGCATACTACAGTCAGTAAAGGAAGGAATCCTTCATGTGGTCCAAAGGACACACTTTGCCTATTTTTCAGCAAGTCAAATTACTGAGATGTGGGAAATAGTACTATGTGTTTTTAAAAAATTGTAAGCTTTTTCTATTCTTTCAAAATTATATTTATTCAAATCATATAATTGTATCCTCATGGTGCAATTATAAATTATGAATTTTTAAGGCTACAATTATAATTTTGTAGATGCTGAAAAGTAGGTGATGGTGACTAATATTTGTGTTTTAAATCTTTTTAGGACAATTTGTCCCCTAGATTATTCTGCCCTTTCAATATCCGCTATAGTTCTTTTCTTGCCTGCTGCTGTTCACAGAGTTTTGATGATGGCAACGCGAGATTTATTTTTTAAAGTCCTTTGACACATGAGGATGCAAAGGGAAAGGAAGAATGCCACTGTGTCTCACATGGGACAGGAAACTGAAAGATTCAAACTGTATTAATATTCATGAAGCAAAACAACCAACTCTTATTTTTGAAATATTGACTGTAAGGATGTTCCATTTTCCATTTCAAAGAGATTAGTATTAGCTACGTGATTAATATACTCAGAATGCATTCAGATATTAACAATGGCCAAGAGAAGATTGTCATTTGAGTTAAGGAAAGGCCTACTGGCACTTGAACATAGGTTAGTATTGCTGGAAAAGTCCAGCCCCTTTGGAGGTCTTCTCTGGAAGGGAATAGCAAAGCTGCAATTATAAGGTTTCCTTTCTTTTGGGGAATTAATTTGATATGCATTTTAAAAATGGTAGATGTTTGTAGTGTAATGCTCAGATATTTTGCCAAAATTTTCATTTGTTTTGGTCCCCTGGTCCAATTTTCCCAGTGACACTCCAATGTCTACACACTGTCCTCCTCCACATTTCTGATCATGTACCAATTGCATAATTCTACATCTGTCAAGCCAAATTCTTTGTGAAACCATCTCCTGCCTTGATTCTAGTCATTTTGGACTCATCAACTACATCTGCTCATCATATGCCTGTTTTCTCTGCCTGAGTGCAATGCCATCCATCTCTCTTCCTTCTTGAAGTCTTCTCTGACCAGCTTACCTGTTAACTCCTATAATATCTGAATATATTCTGTGCTTTTTAATCCCTAATTTACCTACATCTTTTTTATCCCAGGTTATATACTCCTTGACAACAAAATAGCAATGCATTATGGCACTTTGATTTCCTCAGAAATTAGCATGATGCTTAGTACATAGCATGTGCTCACAAAATGATTCACTGAAATGTATTTGTCTCCCATCTGCTTCTTCAAGTCTTATTTGTCCTACGAGAACCACATAACCACCTACATGAATCAATTGCCAAGAAAAGCCCTCATACACAATTGTCTCTTTTAAGTCATTGAATTCCCGAATAGATGAACATACGAAACCATAAAAGAATACTAACATACAATACTAACGCTAACAAAAATACCCTCCGATAGACAATAGTATTAATACTAATATAATTTGGCATGTACTGAGCACTTAATATGCATTATATAGTGCGCTAAGTGTTTTATGGGTTTTACCAAATTCAAATCTCACTAATAACCCATAGTGTCAAGATTATTATTACACCTATTTAATATAGGTGAATATAGTGACTTGTTGAAGACAATACAGTTTGGGCTGTGGTACATCAGAGGTAATCTGAGGACTGATTGACTGAAAATCCATAATAATTTTTGAATACTATATTATATAGTTTCTAGAAAGCATTTTATATGTGAACAAAATAAATATTTCCATAAATATTAGTTATTATTTTATTGTCAATTTTATCTTTCATTGTTTTCCAGTTGGATTATTTACACAAAACTTTGGTCTCAATTCCATGAGGTAGACTAGCACATGCTTTCTTTCATAATCTTAACATACCTACATTAGAACTGGTCCCTTAATACCTATCAAATATGTAGGGACTAGAACTGACCCTAAACTGCAGCAATGCCATAGACGCCAGACCAGGTGAAATGATATGGAGGATAGCTACTATATTATTTTAAAATCATTATGAGCCCTGATTACCTAATTCCTAAAAATATTAAAACACAAGGCTAGGCTGAATTTCTAAACAGATACAAAATAATGTATACTCCATAATATAGTTTCCTATGACAGGTTTAAAACTTGAATCTTATGTCTACAAGATATGAGTTTCATAACTATTTTGGGTTTGAATTTCATTATATTTCTTTCCTAAAACTTAGAGGCTACATATTCTAAAGGTGACTTATGTAACCATCCCATTTGTAAAGTAAGAAAAATACAATGTTTCTCATTGGAAGTTAGAATATGGGATTTGCTTTAAAATTCTTCAGTAAAAATTATAAGGAAAGGCAGATTAAATGCAACAAAATTGGCAACATATTCTTAATTCTTAAGACTGGGTTACAGGTACATTAGGGTTCATCATGCTGTTCTGTTTTCATGTTTTAATATTTCTATAATAAAGATTATTTTTAAAAGTAAAACATAAATGAATATGGCAAGTGTATGTGTATTCATTTCAGTTAGATCTGTGTTTCCACCGTTTTCCCAGTGCCTAGAAGCTTAGATATTCTCTCAGCCACACAATAGAAAATGAGGTCTTTGTTTTTGGTTTTTTTCCCTAACATGACTTTAAATGTTCTCAGGGCCACCTCTTTAATGTCAGATCTAATCAAAATGCTAAAAAGAAACAAAGTTTCTAGTTTGTGTACATTGAAGTTTAAGAGTGAAAAATTAAACCAATGAACATGAAATTCACCAAATTTCTGGATCTACAAGCTGTCTCTCACTTCGAGGTAGACTGAAGGTGTTACCAATACTAATATATCAGACCATCCATTAACCCACATGCCTAAAATACACCTGGCATTATATTTTAATATATCACAAGGATAATGTGGTCTTCCAAGAGTCTCTCTTGTGGAGAATCTGTTATCTCATTCTTTAATGGTGCAAAATAGACAATGATAATGAAAAGTAGTGCTTAAAGTTTGGAAACTTCCTTAAAATGAATTTCTCACTTCTTTGGGCATTAAACTTTTTAAAAAAATTAACAATCATCACACTTTAAAGATTGAAATAAAAAGCATTAACAATTGGTTGATTATAGAAAAAGCGTAACCTTACAAAATAAGCACCCACCCCAAAATACACTTCAATTAATTCTATTTAACTAATTCTGTTTAACTCTAATGTTTCATAATATATTCCATCACCCAGAAAATAAAATCGTAAGGCTTTTTTGAACTGTGCACAGGAAGAGACACAAATGCAATAAGAAAAGTAATTTAAGTACAATTAGTCACTTGTTATCTATAGAAAAAGTAAAAACAAAAAAAGAATATTATTGTAAAAGCTCAAATCTAAGAGCAATTTCACAACCACCACAATGTGAAAAACATATCTTGACTAAATATTTTGTGACACATTTGCAGAAGCTGTAATGATTAAATATAAATGGTACAGTGCTAAAACAGTAATAAGTATCACCAGTTTAGAGAATTGTGTGTCATTAAACCACATCTTGAGATTCATTATTACTTCATCTGTAAGAAAATTGTGCTTGTGTTTCAGAGACCACTCGCTTTGTTCCTTCTCTAATATTAGGATGTCAAAGAAAATGTCATTAGTTATCAACACTTCCATGTGTTATACATTGAAGATACCACAGAGGGTAGACTGTAATAGGTTGAATAATGACCCACCAAAGATGTCCATATCCTAATCCCCAGAACCTACAAATATGATATATTACATGACAAAAAGAACCTTGTGGATATGATAAGGTTAACGATTTTGAGATGGGAGCATTGTTCTTGATTATCTGGGTGGGACCAATTTGATCACAAGAGCCCTAATAAGAGGGCAGTTGGAGGGTCATAGACACAGGTGGCATTGTGATGATAGAAGTAGGGTACAAATTTGAAGATGCCATGTTTCTAGCTTTGAAGATGGAGAAAGGCCATGAAACAAGGAATACAGGGGTCCTTTATAAGCTAGAAAATGAAGGAAACCCATTCTCCCCAAGAACCTCCAGACGAAATATAGCCCTTCTGACCCATTTTAGGACTTCTCATCTTGAGAACTGTAAAAATAAACTTGTGTCGCTTTAAGGTCCTAAGTTTGTGGTAATTTCTTACAGCAGCAATAGGAAACCAGTACATTTTCCCTCTGCTACAGGCAACTTCAAACAATCCTCCAGTTGTTGATGCTAAAGGCTAAGGCTATTTTATGGGCTAAATTATGCTCCTGATTCAAATTTCCTTCCCAAAATTAGTTTCCTAGGAAATCTGACCTAAACTAGTAGTGGTCTGAGAAAGCCAAATTTAACATGAAGGACTTTATGAGTGTGCACAGCGACGTATTTCCCATCGCTTCCTCAATGATAGCTACCACCCTATATTTAATTAACCAAGCACTGGAGAAAGAATTATATCTAGATATTTCAAGGACACAGGATCCAACTCTACATTGATACCTATAGACTCAAAGCATTTTCAAGTTCTCTAATATAGATGGGGGGTGCATAGGGACCAGATAAGTAATGGAAATTTGGTTCAGTTACAACTCACAGTAAGTCCACCTGGGACGCAAACTCTAAACGTATAATTGGAATAGACAAATTTGATAATTATCATAACTCCCACATTGGTTCTTTGGCCAGGGAAGAAAGAGTTGGCACAGTGGATATTGGCAAGTAAAAGCTTTTGCTACTGAAACTTTGTCCAAGATAATGCAATAAAACCAATATTATATTTGGTGGGAAACAATTCTCCATAAACATCAGCCTGATTAGAGTGAGAAAATGATCTTTTGAAGATTCAACTGAGTTGCCCTCTTGGAGATAATGCCAAACAGGAGTGAAGTCCTGTCCTCCAGGACACAGTGTGCACCCTTAATTATGATATGATGCTGTTTCCCCAGGAGACAGGAAGCAAGGGATGGAGTAAGAGCGTCTCCATTTATCATCATAGTCAGTGATTCATTTCAGGGTATTCGTGCGTTACAACACAACACTAAACTTGGAAGGTTTAGAGATCCAGTCCCAAGTAGAGAATTCCTCCACCAGAGGTACAGCAAGTGTCCCCCTATACTTTAAGCTGCCATTTGACAACTACAAGCAAAGGGGGAAAAAAATCACCGTCCTGGCAGGTAGGCTATCGTTACAGGCAGGCTACAATAGGGGCAGGGGGAAAAAAAAATGTGACACCCTGATGATGTATTTATTGATCTCTTGGAACTCCTTTGCCTTATTTTCATGGTAAATTGGCAAGTGCCTTGGTTTTGGACTGAGAAAGGCTTAGTGATCAGAGGTTCAGACCACTCAGGTAAGGTTCTAGGTCATGCCAGTAGGAAAGTCACCTAAACCAACAGAAATGCTAGCTGAGGTAAAGAGATTTTAGTGGATATTGTAAGAGGCATACAGCGAATATCAGTTGTATCCTTAAGAACAGGTTTAGAGACCTGAGTTATAGTTGGTCTCACTAATCCTCCCTCTGTAGGTTTTTTGAAGAAATTAGACTGACCAGAATACTGGAGGAGATGTTTCCAGAACTCCTTGTATGAAGCAAATGAATCCATGAGTCACAAAATGTGGACTGAAGTCGATGGACCCAAAACCTCCCTTTCGGACTGAGATAGTCTTTCCCCCAGCTCTTGGGAGTGAGTGTTGCTAATACCTCTTAGCTGAGTACTTGTTCAGATACTCTTTGTAGTAGGAGAGAGCTCGTTCACCCAAAGTCACATTCCCACTTTAGGAGCCAGCTACATCCAAAGCCTAGCCCATGAGCACAGGAGGCCTAGAATGATTCCTTCAGGGATGGATAACTATGAAAACCATACCAGCACTAGAGCTGCCTATGTTATCAATGAGGTCTTTGTTGCAATGAATCACAGCTCCGCTATCTACCCAATTCCCCCTCGTTGGTGCCTCCATATGTGTTGATCCCAAAGGGAACTTCCAGTAGATTTTCTACCTATAAACCCTCATCTGGGGACCCAAGGTAAGTATGAAGCGTGTGAAAGCCATGGGATGATTTATTACAAACTTCAGGTGTTTGTTCTCTATTTCATTTGCTCCTAATGATGACGTATAAATTAATGAATATGTATGTGCATTTATACATATCATCCATATGTATTTATACATATCATACATATATATATGATACTCTCTTTTGAAGCATTTATAGTTTTCTGAATTTGCCGTTAGTATGACAACTACTGCTTCAGATTACACTGTTCCCCTGAGCAAATTACCTGTCCTTTTATAGCAGCAGCCACAGAATTGAAGTGTGAAACTGACAACCCAATTTTTCAAATGAATTTGCAGAGACTTCAGCCAAAAGTAAGACAGAAGTAGAAAGAGTATGGTTCACACAAAGAGAGAAATAGATTTTCTGCTTTGACCGCTTACAAGAATTTGAGATGATAAATGAACTGATAACAACAGTATCTCTTATTTTCAGGGAAAATGTCTTTATGTTTCATTTATCTGGTTATCAAAATACACAGAATATTTGGATAATATTCAAGAATCCACTTGTAAAAATATTGGTCATGTTTTCTCCATCCTATCTATATTCCACAGATAACATAGGACATTACACAGATTGTCATAGATACATTTTTAGTGTTTAAGTGCAGACACTGTCTTATCCTTTTTTTTTTTCTGACATATTTATATTCATTTCCCCTATAGGATTACTTATTTTTATTTTTCTGACTTTCACTTGTCTTCATGTTAATTGTTTTGCATATGAACTTAGTTGTTTGCAATTATAAGGTTAATAATATAATTTTTTAATGGTCTAGTCTAAGGAATAAATCCAAACCTCTTAAAGAGACCAGAATTTTTTAAATTGGGCCCTGGCATTAGACTTAGTGGCCTGGACTATTTCCTGACTACTTCACACAGCTACACAGTATTGAAGTTCTGTGCTTTTGCTCACTTAACATCTTTTTGAAACTTTTCTTCACAGGAGCTTAAATTTACACCTGCTTTTCAAGTACAGCTTCTCTCCAAGAACTTACTGATGGATCTAAATTATATATTTTATGAAAAGAATAAATCCTCTTTTCTACATCTTTGTGCTCACATGTTTACAATTATACATTTTTACTCTGTTTTTTTTTATTTTAAAAAAGCATGGAGAGTAGAACAGATGTCCAAATTGTTTATATTTTCCTTTATAATTTCTATCACTTACAGTTTCCAACACCTCTTCATCCAAACATCTGAGACATATAGCATTTATTTTAATTCTCTTCACTTGTTTGTTTTAAAATGTAATCTTTATTCAAATTGGAATTTATTTTTGTTGAATGATGTAAGATAATTATTTGTTAATTCATCCTCCGAAATGTCTAATCAGTATTTCTAATATTATTTAATAAATAATATCTTTCACTCTCATTAATCTGGAATTTCTACGTTTTCACTTGTTAAATTTTTTTATAACTTAAAATCTGTTTGGGGGAGATTATCTGTTCAATTCCTATTTGTCCATGTTATCAAGGATTTTTTTTTAAATCATGTGCTTAAACCCCAGATCATTTCAAAGTTGAAACTCAAATGACTTTAACCAGCTAATTAGCATAACTAAGCTTTCTTTTTTTGTAAAATGAGCTAACAAAATTTTGATTAAATCTTACTGTAAAGGTGAAATAGAAGTTAGTATTATGTCTACCACCAGAATCAGGAAATGATAATCCCTTACTGTTTATCCATTCATGCATTTGTTTAACACAATACGAATTTATTTATTTCATATTTTATTTCAAATACTCTGCTGGGCATTGGGATATATTAGTGAAAGCAATTTAAAAAGAAATAGCCTCTGCTCCCCAAGATGTCAGAGTGTTTTGACAGGGAAGAACAGACACGTTACTGTTTGATACACATAGATGTGTATATTCATGTGCTAAATTAATAGAAAGGAGTCCAAATAACCCAATTCATGGATCTCAAGAGGATGTGTCCTAAAAGAGGTGAAGCTCATATTGAGACATTTATATTCAGCTCAGTATTGCACTGTTAACCCAGAGGATCTAATTCTAAGGCATGCTGCCAACACTCTGATAGGAAATCCTAGGTGCATTCATGTGCAAAATAATTTTGAGATTATTTTTACAAGCATCCTAATTTTTAATGAATTTCACTTTAAAATGTATAGCTTCACAATTGTTCTTAGATCTGGTAATTAACCATGTCCTTTTTTACTACCCTCAGTTACTCTTCCAGACTACCATTTCTACTAGCTCTAGACACCATCTCTTCCTGGTGGTTGCTCTGAAAATACCTGCTAGACACAGCTAGATGACCAGTATCCCATCAGGTTTTGATAGTTTAGTAAGAAATAGTAAGAAATGCTTTTTTAAATAAATTTCTTTCCTATCTTCTTTTATTCTGTTTTCTATTTGCATTCAATAGTAGTTGTCTCAAGTTAAAATTAATAACCAACATGGAGTTTTACTGAAGTTACATTTATCTCTAAACAGCTTAGCATCAGGTGATAGCTTTATAATGTTCAATTTTCTCATTCTAGAAATCTCTTTATTGCCTTACTCAAGTCTTTTATATTTTCCAGGGAACATTTGTGGGTTGATTATTTGAGTACCATATATTTTATATTATTATCTTTTCCAAATATTTATGGATTTTTTATTGTTATTGTGGATAGAATGTGTTTCATCATAATCTGCTTGCTGATGGCTGCTGGTTGTAAATAATATTTAATGTGGGCTCATTCTTATTTCTGTTTCTATTTTTTTCAATGCCTTAAAATCTCTTTAGTAAAAAGAACCTTCAAAAGTCTACAACTTCAGAAGTGTCACCAACTTGGTTCAATTTTTTTGTATTAATTGTTTGATTCAAGATCACAGAACCAAGAAAATCCTACATCTTGAAACTACACAATTGTAACCACCATTACTGAACTTTAACAGAATTTTCCCCCAAATAATAATTACGGTCCTGCATCTTCTTGAGAATCTTGTCACCTTCACATCAAGATGTGGGTTCTTTATCTTCTCCCCTTGAGCCTGGGTGAACTTCAGTGACTTCTTGATAGACAACAATGTAACTGATGCAGTACTTCCTAATTTTTGAGTCTATGTCATAATAGAAAAAAGGAAAACTGAAAAACTTTCAACTGAAGCCAGGTGAGAGAAGCCTCTTGCATATACCACACGCTTTGGAAACTCTAAGCAAACATCTAGAAAGTTCAGCTACCCTGAAGCCTCTCAGCAGTAAAGATCACATACAGAGACTACAGGGAGTTAGTGGCATTTATTGCAGACCTTAAGCTGCTCATGTCTTTCCTGTCCAGATACGAGACATGTAATAACAGATGCCTTGGAATGGCCATCATCGCAATATTTCTCCAAAGAAGACTTATTCATCTTGCATAACTGAAACATTTTATCCTTTGAACAGGAACTGCCCATTTCCCCTCCCTCCAGCTTCTTGTAACCACCATTTTAGTCTCTGATTCTTTGAGTTTGACTATTCTAGATGCTGGAGGGGGGATAAATGATAGCATGTAGTATTTGTCCTTCTATGACTAAGTTATTTCACTTAGCATAAGGTCTTCCAGTTTCATCCATGTTGTCATATATGGCAGTATTCCCTTCTTTGTAAAAGCTTAATGGTATTCCATTGTATGGAATACCTTTTCTTTATCCATCATCAATAGACATTTAAGCTTTTCCATATCTCAGCTACTGTGAATAATGCCACAGCGAACATAGGTGTGCAAATAGCTCTTCAAGATTCCGATTTCAATTTTTTGGATATATACTCAGAAATGGGATTGCTGATAATATGATAGTTCTATTTTTGATTTTTTGAGGAACCACACACTGTTTTCCATAGCAGCTACACCATTTTATATTCCTACCAACAGTGTACAGATTCCGATTTCTCTACATTCTTCACAACACTTGCTATCTTTTGTTCTCTGATAAAAGCCCCCCTAACAGGTATGAGATGATATCTCATCATGGTTTTGACTTGCATTTCCCTGATGATTAGTGCTGGTGAGCATCTTTTTACTCACCTTATCTCTTTATCATTATAAATATTTCTAACACACTCTTTATTCTTAAAACTGAGTCTTTAATATAAACAAACTTAGTCTTTGTAGATCAACGACGATAGTGTGCATTGATAAAAATCTCACCTTTCGGAATCCGTATTAGCACTTAGAGAACTAGTAAATTGTTAGAGGAGGAATGATATAATTGATTTCATCATTGTTTCTGCCTTGTAATGTCAGCAACTTCACTTGCTTCAGCCCAAGTGCATCTTAATCATTATATTCAAAGACAATTGCTGGACTCTCCACCCCTAAAGCATTCTTGGCTTCCCTCCATTTTTTTAATAGTGTTAGATTTTTTTCTATATCCTCTTGGGTAAGAACCTGTAGTTAATATGCAGCGCATCTCACTTTGTAATCAGTACTTCTGAAAGGTTGTTACCAATGTTCTCTAAGGACCATACAAATCCTGAATCAGGAGGAAACACCATGCCGATCCAATTATTCTTTGCCCTCAACCTCGCATCAATGACAAAATTATATACATACTATCTGTGTAATCCCTGATAGTTTACTAAAAAATTTATTATTTTGTTTAGGATGTTACAATGACATACTCACATATATACATATATACATGTGTACCTCGCATAGACATATATTGATATATTATACTTAAAAATATTTATACTAGATTCAGTTCTATCAACTTGTTTAGCTATACATGTTCCTCAAGGAGATGCTGTATTTCATAAAGTAATGCCTCTGGGGCACTCTACCCTTATATTTTTCCTCAGAAGAGTTGCAAGCCTGATAGCTCTGTAATAAGTGCAAGATGCTTCATATCATTTAAAATACTATCACAGGGAAGTACAACCTGTTCAAAATCCTTTGTGTCCTCTTTCAGTCATTAATGAGGTTCTTTTTTAGAGAAACATTAAAACCAGAGGGAAAGAGTAGAAATATATTGACAGGGGAAATTTCTAAACTCTTAAGAATTTAGAGTTCCTTCTGCTTATACTAAAAGTCCATGAGTGTTATAAAAGCATAGCTACCTTACAAAAAGTGTTTCATAACAGGCTATTTGGGGTTTAAAGACCATAAAATAAATGCAGAAGTTTTAAGTGACTTATAAATTTGACTCAACATATAACGTTACGTTGGCTAATCTGAAAGAAAAATAAGAAAAAGTGCTTCCACGTTTGAATAAATTTGTAACATTCTCTGTCTCAAAAAAATCTACATCCGATACTATGGGTTATTTAATATGCTATTTACCCCACTTGTGTTATAATGCTTTGTGGTGTCTTGTGCTAGTATTTAGTAGGTACCGGTAAAAGTGTTTTATAAATTTTCATATACAAGCTGATGGCATTCCTATACTATATTTCATACTTTGCAAAATATACGTACATAAATAAATAAGTACCATGATAAATCCTAAGTACTATATACAGAGGAAAAACACACTTGAGAGGCAAAAAGACAGATTATTAGTTACAAAAGGCCAAGAGGCTAACTCAGTTCATAACAGAAACAGTGCAAGTAACCAGTCATCATACCATAATTAAAGAAAATAGAGCACATCATCAAGCTTGAAGGGAAAAAGGGATTGAAAACCAATCATGTTTGGCATTAATGGTTTCCATGCTCTCAAAGAGTATAAATCTCACAAGCCGAAAATAAAAGATGCAATTTTAAGCGAATAAATATTTAGATGTGAAGTTGGGATTGTTTACTTTTTTTTTCTTTTTTGCCAAACATTTAACTTCTTATCACTTAACAAATAAAACATGCATTTTTAAATCCTTAAAAGGAATTCTTGTATCATTGAAATTATATTATAATAAGCTAATGGTATTCCAAATGACAAAGTAGAAATCTGCTATTGATATGATAAAATCATCAATTGTGCTGGATTTTATAAAATATTTCCTTATGAACTGATGTCTACTGGAAAACAGATTCGCTTAAGATTCAGAACTCTCTTGGTGTCAAAGATCACATCACTGAATCTATATCTTAAATTCTGACATTTCTCCCAGTAGTTTGGCTTTCCCTATTACATTTTCAACATGGAGACTGCTTACAGGAAATGCTACAGAAACTTATTCTACAACTGCTAATTTTGAAAGGAAAATTTAAAAATGTTTAAAACTCGGAGGTATTTAAAACCCATATTAAAAGTCACATACCACATTACAGCTAATTTTCAAGATGCTTGCTTTGTGGGAGGTGAAGGTTTGTAAGCACTTGCCAGTCCAAGCGAACTATAGGAAAAACAGCAACAATTGTGATTTTTCTGAGAACATGTCCATAAGCTTTACCAGAACAAAATATTTAGTAGGTTTAGATAAATAAATGTAGTTATAAATTTCCAATATCTAATTTAATCACAGATTCAGTATTTTTATTTTCTCAAATATTCAGAATCATGATACAAAGAATTATTTCAATAAAATACCTTATTGAAATATACTATCTCAATAAATAGGTGACAAAATTCCGTGTATGATTGAAACAATAGAGCACCGGGGTGGATCAAATGGTTAAGCATCTGCCTACGGCTCAGGTCATGATCCCAGGGTCCTGGGATGGAGCCCGGCATCAGGCTCCCTGCTCAGCAGGAAATCTGCTTCTCCTCTCCCTCTACAGCTCCCCTTGTTTGTGCTCTCTTGCTTCTCTGTCAAATAAGTAAATAAAATCTTTAAAAATAAATAAATAAATAAATAAATAAATAAATAAACTTATTTAATAGTTATAATTTAAGAACTGACCATGTTGTTCTAAAATCAGAGGACTTTTCTGTATAAGACTTGTTAGTTTTAATCTATTATTAGAAACAGAGTTTTGAATAACTTAGAATTTCAGAATGAAGATTATGTGTAAAACACAGTAAAGTTTTCAAATCTCACAACTAAATTGCTTCCTTATTTTGATATATTATAACAAAATAAAGGTAATCTGGTTTATTTCCTCAACAGGTGAAAAATGTAATTGTCATGTGTGCTAATGCTAGTTCTTTTGAATAGAGCCTTAGAAAAATGGTTTACAACTATATCACTTATCTACATATTAAAAAATGTGTTGCAGATATTTTTGAGTGTTTGTCATTACCGAAGTAGTATGACCAAGAAAAAGTGAAACTAGGGCTCGGATATAGTATTGTATGAATTCTGTATTATGGAATGAGCTGATACATGTCTGCCATTAAGCAATATTCATCCACTAACGGTAACATTTGTCTTTGTCACAAGGTTAAGAAGGATAGAAGCTTAACAAGCTATAACTCTTTCTAAGAAAGCATGGCTATGAAAGCATTACAAAAAAAGGAAACACTGAAAGGCATTCGTAGGTAAATTGGAATATATTGTCAAATATGTGGCTCTAATCCTGGTTGATTTCACATTTTCAATGTCTATCCATAAACTATTTTGACTGATAGCTTAACTGATTTTTTTCAGTCATCACAATATTCCTACCATATCTCCCATATCTGAAGACTGTCTTTCACAGTCTTATTGCTGATGATTTCATGATGTTTCCGTTATTATCCCATTCATCCTTTTTTGTTTGAAACCAAAGATTGATAATAAACTACAACTGGGACTCCAAACTATGCACAGCATTTTATCCCACTGTTTTCTTTTCCACCTCTGCAATTAATCTACAAATGTCTTTCAATAGAGGAGATGTCTTTTTCACCATGATTTCCCCACAGTGCCTATCAAAGTGCCTTGTATTATTAGAACAAAATGTTTAAGTTAATAAAGATAACTAACAATTAGCCCCCATTAAGATGAACATTTAGTGTGGATAGAAATCATTTCTGCTTTCTTCCTTGTTCATAATTGCTCACTTTAAACAAACTAGAATATCTTTTCCACATTAATTTTCCAAATAAGAACAAGTAGGCCCTTGACATGTTAATGTTAAGTAATCACCATTCCAAGAGGTTGTATTAGCTGAAATTATAAATATTTTCAAGTAATGTTAAACAGTAGATGACTTACTGAAAAAAGTTGTAATGTTTGCAAAATAGTTATGTGAGTATAAATTTGCTATCAAGATACCAAACAGAATAGCCTATGCTAAATCCATTGCAAACAATTAGGTATTTGATTTTTGTCATAACTTGAATTTAGTAAATGTATAGATTCTAATCTCAGAATTAATTTGAGAAATAATTTCTTTCTAAACTCGATAGTACTATTATTATGAAATTCACTGCTAGATTTCTATCACATTACCACAGTATTAACAATGGCTATGACAGGCAACTAATGACATTGAAAGAGGACAGGACCTGGAGTTAGGTAATCTGAGTCCACCTCCAGCTCTGTCGGTACTAGTTTGGTGTAACTGAAATCAACTCCTCTCTGTCTCCGTTTATTCATCTATAGAATGGCAGTTGTAAAGCAACCCTTCTCCTCTCATCCCATAGAATTCCTGTGAATTTTAAATTAAATAATTCATGTGAAAGTATTTGGAATAATATATAATAACAAAAAATTACTAAATCTTGAATTATGAACATATCTTTTTATTTATCCTTAGCACATATATATGCTGGAAGTGGATATCCTGTTTTTATATGTCACAAATAAAGACTGGTAATTCCCAAACCCCTACCTATATCTCTAAGTTCTAGACCTATATATTCACCTGCATGCATCATTACCTCCTTACATCCCACAGGTGTTTCAAACTCAATATACCTGATTGAATTCACCTTGTATTATCCTCCTTCTACTGGATCTATACTATGTCCCCAAATCTAATCCTCCATTTGTAATCTGTCCTGTAAATGGTGTCACCATCTACTCGTTTATTTAAGCCAGATAATTATCTTTGATTCATCTTTTTCCGTTATCTCTCACATCTCTATTTGATTGCTATTTTTAAGTCAACTTGCTTAGATTATTGCAGTACCTTTTAACTACCTTGCCTCTAATATCTCTGCTTTTATACTTTCTACACATCGCAACCAGAGTAATTTTTTTTAAGATTTTATCTATTTATTTGACAGAGAGAAAGAGAGAGAGGGAGAGAGAGCTCAAGCAGGGGGTGTGGCAGGCAGATGGAGAAACAGGCTCCCCACCAAGCAGAGAGCCAGACGCAGGGCTCCAACCCAGGCCCTTGGGATCATGACCTGAGCCTAAAGATGCTTAGCTGACCTAATCACCCAGGTGCCCCCAAGTAATCTTTCTTAACTTTACATCTGAGCATATATCTTCCCTGATCAACTTTTTTATGATTTCCATTGTCTCCAAGATAAAATATAAATGACTCAGCACAATATAAAAGGAACTTTCACGATTTTGAAGCTTTCTCATTGCTACAGCTTTGCCATATTATGGTCATGTAAATATTTTAAGTGCCTAGGAATAGTTTGGTCTTCTAGATCTGTTGTACACGTTTTTCTTTAAATGAAATATTCTTTACCTTGCTTATTTTTCCCCATCTTTGAAGATTTTAAGACTCAGCTCAAATATCATCTTTGAAAAACAAATGCTTATTCTCTTCAATTACCTCTCCCTCCTACTAACACTTGTTTAATTAGGTATCTTTCCTATATGTTCCCAAAGCACTTCTATAATATCTTTTAACTCTTATTTCTTTATATGGCAGCCATTGATCTCCAGCATTAATCAATGATGTCTTTGATTGCAAAGAACCATATCTTTTTCATATTTGCTTGTATTGCTGAATGACTAGAATGAATACATAAATAAATGTATCAAAGGGCAATGCTTTAAAAATCTGAATTCCAGTCAGACCTATAAATTAATCATGGAGTGAACAATCAGAGGACACTGCTAATTTTAACACAAAACATGTAATAATAAGCACATTCTATTGACTTAATCAATGTGCATTTGTACATGTAAACACAGAAGAGATTATCCTTTATGGAACGAATGAGGAATTTTTTAAATATCTTTTGCAGATAATTAAGAAATAGGTGCATAAATGGAAGAATCAATCCTAACAATAATCCAACCCTGATTTGCCTTTGAACTTCACCTTGTATGTTAATAGGCAATGCATACTTAGCATGAATAGAAGAATTCTTATCTTCTCTCAAAACTAGTAAATTAATTTCTTAATTTCTCCTAACTCAGGAAATGGCACCATGATTCATTTAATTGCTTAAGTAAAAGTGTTAGCAGTCTTACGGGTAACTAGTTTTCCTTTATGTCCCATATGCAATTCCAGTAAACAATTGTGGATTATGACCGATATAATTTATCATGCTGTGACTGAAGATAGACAAAAGATAGAATAACAAATGTAATCTCAAGTTATTGGGTGCAGATGACATAATAAGGATTAAACCAGAGGAAGGTGCCAAGTGCTCCAGAACTATAGAGGAATTCAAAGAATTGACATGATCAGATCCATATGTAAATTGCTTTGGAAGGAATACAAGCTAAAGAATATAAAATTAGTGAGGAGCTAATCATAATTATTCAAGCATGAGAGTAAAATAATTAAAGTAAAGAGGAAGGTCTGTTTCAATAGGTTGATGGGTAATGTCAAAGTGAGACATTAGTCAATACTAAGAAAATTTGTAATGGTGACGTAAAATACCAGTGTCCTTGAAGGTCTAGGTCAGGAAGAAGAAAATCCTGAGCTGGACAACTCAAGTATTCTGATAATTAAAGCAACCTAAAATAAACAGAATGCTGCGATTCAAAGTCTTTGGGGAAAGGGCCCAGGGATTACCACTGAAGTCTCAGCTCTTCATGTTTCAGCACTTAAAAAGGCTTGTGGAAGGTAGTACACAGAAAAGAAGAAGAAGACAAGGAAGAAGAAGAAGAAAAAGAAGAGGAGGGGGAGGAGGAAGAGGAAGAGGGGAATGCTTAACAGTTATGATTTAGGCCCCATGATTAGGAAGAACAGAGGTTTTATATATGTATATAAAAATATGTATATAATAAACATATATATCATGCATACTTACTGGGACATATATAAGGGATATTTGAATTTGCAATGGATACAACATAAATATTTAAGAGGGAAGGTATTCAAGCAAGTGTTAACTTTCTATGCTGGACTATATTATTTGAGGAAAGATTACTGTATTATGAAAAAAGTAAAATTCTAATTTCAAAGAATATGAGCACAAGTTAAATATTTAACTGCTCAACTTTACAAAACACAAATTCAATTTTTAAAATTTCAATTTTAGCAGAATGCATTCCAACTTCTTGCAGTGCATTGGATCCTTCCTTTGGAACTATAATGATACATTACAGCTATACGTTTTTGCCAATTAACTGAGATTCCCGGTTGACAGAAAGTCAGCCAATATACAATTCTTTGAATATGTATTTGATAATATGGGGCTAGCAGTTTCTACAAAATGGAGTTATTTAGGTCTGTGAACATTTACATTGGCAGTTTTCAGAAATTATATCGTTGATAATAGAACGGATTTTGCCCATACCATCTGTTCTTGCTCAGAGACTTTAATTTCACAAATGAAAAACTAGTTGATAAAATCATCAATGCTAAGACTGCTGAAAGGTATTTCTCCTCTAAACATTATGATTTATTTGTTTTCTCAACAATATGTTCTTGATTATGTCAGCAATGGAATAAGACACAATGTATTTTACTGCCATTTCCTTACTGAGTCTAATTTACCATTTGCCATCCCTTAACAAAAAGAATATAACCAGCAAATCAACCTAATCCCTCACTAAGGAAATTTGCATCATGGCAGCAGAAAGAAAAGTCTTTCATTCCAATGATACAATAAGAAAGATAATTGTCATAAAACATACATAATGCAAGGAAAATGTACTCAAAATATTATTGGAAAGGACCGAGATTATATCTTTGAGTTGCTGCCAAATTGATTTTTTGCTATTTAATATTATTCCTCACTCATAATAACTCCTTTTATCATTATCAGTGTGATCAGCTCTGCAGTTGATTTGATTCAATCACTAAGCCACACAAAGCAAGAGATTGATGCTTCCTTTTGCAGCCAGTGTATTATGTCCTTTCAACATGGCTCTGATTGTATAATCATCTTCTTAGGGTGTAGAATTAACACCCAGGGATAGGAGGGTAGATTTTTAGTGAATGAGTTAAGTACCACAGGTTATTTTGTCTATTTATTTTATATTGTGAGATGTAAACTATCATAGTCAATACAACTTGGGCTTTGAAATCAAATTGCTCTGCATACGAATCTTGATTCTATCACTAGTCAGAAGCTTTTTGAATCTTGGTGTCTTCACTTGTAAAATGGAGATAGCAATCCCCATTTTTAGAGATTTTTTTTTAGGATACAGTGAAATAACATGTAAAGAGTATTTCTTGCTAAAAGGATTACCTCAGCATCATGATTAGGAACTTGGTCCCCATAGTCACACAGACCCGATCTGCCACAAGTTGTTTGAGTGCTTTGGCCAAAATCAGTTGATACCATTAATCATATGTTTGATCATGTACAAAATGAAAATTATCCCTTCAATATTTATTGGCACTCACAGTGCCTTCACGGAGTTTATGTTTTCGTAGGGAAATAATAATACCACATTTAGGGTTATTTTGAATATTAAAAGAAGTAATGCAAATACAACACTTAGCCACTAATAATTATTTTACACAATTGTTGGCTATTGTCATTATTATATGGGAGAAACCTTAAATGTGTGAGGATTTAAGAGATAAAAGTAGTGGGTGAGAATTAGTGAAAGAAGATGCTTTAGTGAGGGAGGGAAATAGAAGACAGAAGGAGACAGTTGTGGATAGGTGGGGTGGGGTGTGATGGGTGATGTCGCTAACGATTAACCTACAGCAGAAGGTCTGTGTAAGAAAGCAGGGGGGGAGTTTTGAAAAATTGTGTGATTGCACTTTATGCAGGGCATTGAGGAGGTTATGTTTTATCCTCTGGTCAACAGGGATTCATGGTGCCTTCTGACGTGAATAATATTACCGTGTGAAAAATAAACGGTGTGGCCAGTTAGATTTCATTAACCCCCTTCCTACAGAATGGGAAATTCTTTAGACCCCATCAAGGTCATATGATTTTAGGGCATCATATTTTTAAATACAAGGAATTAGTCCTATCACCATGTTACATATTATAGATTTGTGGTCTTCTGATATATCCCTTTTAGAAGAAAACAGCCTTGAACAAAGTTAGACCCTTCCCGCATAGTAAACTGTTGTTTACTTCTCCCTGTCCCTTTTATCTTATCTGAAAATATAAAGCTGGAGCTTCAAAGTCATTAGGAATAGAGAGTCTGTCCTATACTTGAATATCCTTCATATGAAGTGCACTCCAGAGGAAGAATTTAATGATTATAGTAACAGACTGATGCTCTCAACACCCCTGAAATTCTGCCGTGAAGGTCATTCTACAAGGAGCTCCTAGAAGCAGCGGCACACAGCTCTGCTCAAAACTCAGAGTAAGATCCTCAATAGGTTACCTCCAGAGGTGAATCTGATCCTCAGTCTTGTTTCCTTGGCAGGCAAACATCTCCCTAGTTCTATTTTGAATTTAGGACTATTGCAAACAACAAAAGAGAGAAGTTTAGATATAAACAATCTCTTCTTCCTAGAGGAAATACACCAAGGTCGCCTTACTGAGCTAGACGCCAGATTTCTAATTTCAACCTGGCAACTAATTTGGGAAGTCGAATGCTCTCACCTTAGTAAGTCACATCCTTTTCTTTCCAGAGTAAGTACAAAAAAGCATACGAACTGTTTATGCAGAGACACAGGATTAGTGCCTGTGTTGTAAACTAACGTTTTCTTCCAAGCTTCACTGAAGAGGTAGTTATTATACTCTCATATTTTATCTTTTCTTCTCAGAGTAGAAAGGAGCGATTAGTGACCCTGTGGTATATTTTTAAATCTTTCTAATAATAATGTTTTTAACCATCATCTAACTCAGTTAAGTAGCAGAAGTATTCCCTTAGTGAAAAGAAATTAAAAAGAAATATGAGCATATTGGGAGAAAAAGAATAGCAGACAAAATTAATCAGGAGAGACTAAGTTTTACAGGAAAGATTAGAACACTGTCCCAAGGTAGGCTGTGAATGACCTGAGGACCTAAGACCAAATACATCAAGAAAAATAAATCTTCCTAAACCCTGCCAGTATCAATAACACTAAATGCCTACAAGTAAATTTGCAGTTTTATGGTTTAATTCTGACTCAAAATGTTTGGATTTGTGAGGAACATACGCAGGCCCACAGTAAAGCAACTATTAAATACTAGATACCTAAGTGTCCAAAAAGTGGAATCTTTTCCAGTTTCTTTTGCAGTGAACGTTACCCTGTAATTCTACTCCTCCACCTACATTTCAGCCTAAGTCATTACAGTGAGGCTCACAGAACTGGCTGGTCATGAAAGTGGTAGCTTAGGGGAAAATTTAACAAGGAAAATAATTCCATATTCTTTCCAAAATATTACCTAGGTGATTTAGAAGGATATAGGAATCCATGTGTTAAAGCAGAAAATAGCCAAAATCTAATTTCTTCCCTATAATTGTATACTAAAAATAGCAAGCAAATATTTTGTAATTAAGAAAGAAAATCTTGACTGATTTAGTATAAAAATATGAATCCTGACTTTCAAAAATGTATAATATTTTTAAAGATGTTAAATGGTATATGAGGATATATATATTTGGAGATCTGATGGAAACTATGTAATACCAAAAGCTTCCCTGCAAAGGGTGAATCCAGTCAATTCAGATCTTTGAGTGAGATCTCTGGATTTTGATCCCAAGAACACTGCGTACATTCACAATTCTTTTATATTTACTTCTATCTGTTTTATAAACACTACATAGCACTAAACCACCTATTACTGAGCATTATTAATATGAGCATTTTTAGTAAATAATTTAGCATTTTGCACACCCATGTATTTACTGTAATCCTATTCTTCCTAGTCACTCTGTCATTAAAATAGAACGTAAAATCTCAGAATTTCCTGTACAGACTTCAACAACAAGGATACATTATTAATAAAGCAGAAATGAGCTTACACATTTGTTTTTAGAGCCATTACCTGCTGGCCTTTAAGACTAATTATTTCTTTTAGCCTTTAAGCAGTGCTTGTTAACATTCGTAATGTCTGTTAACACATGTAAACATCAGCTTTTCGTAAGTCTGGAGTCTGTATATTAATGAATTAACCAACTAGACTTCAATTCAAATGAGATCATCTCTGCGTTATCTGTACGAAATTATTTTAGCCTCCAAGAAATTCAGTTTCCTTATCTATAAGATGGGGAAATTGGCACTGATCTCTTAGGGAAGATCAGAGTATTTAATTGAGATGATAAGTATGAAAAAACTATTATATTGCCTGCTAAATAATAGGTGTTTTACAAATACATATGTGTTTTCAGGAAATTACTTTTCTCTCTCTGTATCATTGCAGTTATGATCAACTCCCTTTATTAGTAGTATATAGGAAGACATTTCTAGTTCTGGTAGACTATGTCCATCAAAATTTACCCATTGATTCAGTTTTATCTTTTGTCGTATTTTAGAAAACATTCTATCTCTAGAGGCTTATGTAAAAGCAGATTGTATTTTACTTAAATAATATAAAATCATACATTACTCAATAGAGGAGAAAAATATTTTATATAGCCAATAATGAAGTTTTTAATTAAATAAAATTTCTTTTTAGTCAACTTAGAGTATAATTCTAGGCTCCCGATTTTAAAATATCTACCTATTTGTATTCCTGTTAAGTGAGCTCTACTGGTGTCTCTAGATGGTATTGAGCTTACATTATAAGTTCTGATTAAACAAAAAATCACTAAGAATATCCCTTATTGATTTTGTCTCATAACTTACCTTGGGAGGCAGTAGGCATAGAGACTAAGAACATAACTTCCTGGTTTGAAAACTGGCATGACCAGTGACCAGTTTGACATTCCCGAGTAATTACTTAATGTCCACCTTCCTTAATTTTGTCTGTTTAAAATAAGGATATTAATAGCATGTACTCCATCAAATTACTTGAAGATTAAATGAGTTAAAAAATATCATGGTAGTAAGCAAAGCATAAGTGCTAGCTACTGTCATTGTAGTGCTTCAATGTCTAAAAGCATCAAAAAAAACCGTTTGAGTAGTTTCCAGCTTCTATCATGTAAATTTATCCTGACCACTTTCACCCACTAATTAGGAAAAATTGTATATCTTACACTGTTACTAAAAAAAAAAAAATCTAACAAAATAGTAATAGCTCTTTATCAAAGGCTATCCAAGGGCATATCTTGAGGTGTTGCGTTTTTTTTTTTAATATTGATAAAAAGATTCTTGTTTCAATGAACACAAGTTAATAGATTTGGAATTTTTGTTAATTAAAACTCATCTCTGGCAACGAATTGTATCTTCTAAAGGATTAAAATTAAATGATGCAAGACACTTCTGGCTTCTGTCTTGGATAGAAAAGCTGGAAAAATTGTCACATCTAATCTGCCAACAAAAACAAGTTAGATGATACACTTAATCACAAATCCAGAAAGCAGGAGTCACAGAATAACCAACAAGACTAGAATTGAAAGTAAGAATAAAGTTTCAAAGGAGATATGGGATACTTAGGATTAACTACTCTGTGGCAATAGGAGAAAGACAAAGATCTCCATACATATAGATAGGAAGAATCCAGCAATTCTTTATTGAATTACTAAAGGCCAAGTGTGAAATACTATGAGGATATAAGATCTCAAAATGTTGTAGACATAATTGGAGTTTGCACTCACTCACAGGCTCTTTTCCATAGAACACACTGGGTGGTCACAGAGACTAACAAGGCAGTATACATGATATTGCTTTTCTTGCTGATGCAGAGCTGGATGGGTGGAGGGAGGACGTTACCCTACCTAGTATCTACTCCACTAAAGGACAAAATATCAAGATACCAGCAAAGGGAAGAGCAGCAAATGCTTTTGCCTAACAGCACATGTGCAGACCCATTGCATCCAAAAGAAAGATAGAAGAAAAAGACCTTTTACTCCTGGAGAAGGGGCAGGAAGCTCTCCTGGGCCCAGACTACTGGGGATCACTTGCTGCCGCCCTATGTGTTGACCTGAGACCAACCCAAAAAAGCACTCATTACATTGTATCCATTATTTGTACATCAAAAGGATCCAGAAATATTCAGTCTCTGATGAATTTCTTTTTCCAGCTTCAGGCCATTGAGGAATTGTAAAGGGAGACTGTGCCTTTTTTCTTCTATTGATCTCTTTATTCTACCAGTTATCCACTCATTGAAAAGTATAAATGTCACCAATATGTACTATGCTCATTCCCACTGACGTTAGAGAGAACACTAGAAATAGAATCAATTGTATGCCTAGAAATTAAAAAGGTACCTGAGAGCTATAAGTAAGTAGTCAGACACATCCATGCTTCTCCTTTGTATTTGCCATGCACATCTTTTCTTAAAATGTATTGTTTTGGAATAAATTAATTCCAAGGAATGAGATTTTAAGAACATGATTACCTTTACAGCAATTAACAATATATAATGTACGAACTTCGTAGCACATTCACTAGGATCCAGTGCTCAAAAATGTCAAATATTTTAAAGTCTATAAATATAATTGTGAAGAGTTTTTGTGGAAAATAATCTAGAGTACTTATTGAAAATTAAATGTTGTGAAGTTTTAAGGGGGAAATGCTGAAATGAATTCACAGTAAACCACGAGCATTAGACTACACTCTCTTTCACTGCTCATCACTCTCTCCATATATTAGATTCTATAATGTAACACTCCCTTACGAACATTATCAATACTTTCAACACTTGCTTATCAATCCTATCAAGTTGACAAAGCCTTAACTTTAGTTAAGCCCAGAAATCTACTCTGGAGAACTCATCTATTACCTGAAAACATCTCAAAGCAGCATTAACAGTTCTCTTTAAACTCATGACCATTTGTCTCATGTTGGTGTTCAACACTAATGAATGATAGCATCAAATTTCCTTAATAGATTTGGTTTAATATTTTCCACTCCCCCAACCGCTTCTCATTAGAATCTCAGTTCTGTTTTCTTTTTTTTTTTTTAATTATTTATTTATTCGACAGAGATAGAGACAGCCAGCGAGAGAGGGAACACAAGCAGGGGGAGTGGGAGAGGAAGAAGCAGGCTCATAGCGGAGGAGCCTGATGTGGGGCTCCATCCCAGAACGTCGGGATCACGCCCTGAGCCGAAGGCAGACGCTTAACCGCTGTGCCACCCAGGCGCCCCCATCAGTTCTGTTTTCTGATGACAGTATCATCTCTGAGGACGCAGGGAAGTTTCTCAGCCAAACCGCAAAGAAGACCCTAGGCTGATGTCCGCATACCTGGCAAGCCAGGATTTGCCATAGCCTGGTATGCAAAATGTGGACCTCCTCCCCAGTATTCTTCAAGTTCCTTGAAATATTTCTTGTTACTTAGAGGAAATACAGGCTCTGTAGTCCAGCTTAGGCCAACCAGTTAGGATGTAATACAGTGTGGGCCACGCTTGCTCACGCTGCCATATGTCCCTCTGCAGCCCGCACAGCCTCTTCCCTGCGGTAACCTTGGTGTCACTGGGTGTGGGTACTTTGCCCAGGCTGTGCTGTGGAATAATGAGATTTCTGGGAGTTGAGTGCACGCTAACATGTTTCTGCTTATAAGATCTCCCCCTCTAAGTGTTAGATTATATCTGCTCTTTAAGGCAACGTGTTCATGGTGCTCTTGAGTGACGCTGAGACATTATTGAGAAAATAGAAACAATTTTTGGAAACACACTTGTCTTTCCTCCACTAAATCTGCCAAAAGAGACAGCTTAGCCTGGTGCTTAAGAAAGGCTTTTCTGGAGCCCACCTGATGGAGTTGGAATTCCAGCTCCCAGTTACCAGCTGTGTGACCTTGAGTACATTGTTTTTCTTTTCCAGTTTTTTTGTCTGTAAAATAGGAATAATAGAACTCCGTAGGGTTGTAGTGAGGATTCAATTAATATATGTATACTACTTAAAACAGGCTCTGACATATAATAAACCGGTATGAGTGTTTGTTCAGGGAATGACGCCTGTGTATAACTAAAACAACATTCTCTGTGTTTCCTGCATACAATGGAGGATGCAAGAGTGATCTTCTCAAAGGTCAAATCCATCTGCTGATCTGGATCAGATCCTATTTAATTTATAAATATTTCATTCTTGCGGCATCCATTCTTTATGCTATCATCAATTTTTCTAACTCTTCTGGATTATTCTGACTGGCATGAAAATAATCTTTATTATCTCTAAAATTAATAAAATGTTTCCCTACCCTTTATCTTCTCCATGTACCAACTCAATTATCTTTCCTCCTGGGTGACAAATTCATAGAAAGAGGTTAGTTGTGGCAGAGTGTGTATTCCAAAAATGTCTCTATTTCTGGTTCCACTCTAAAATTTTACTGGTCCCATCAAGAGATGGGTTTGTCTCCCCTCTCCTTGAACTCAGGGTATTTTGTTACTGCCTCTATAAGTAAAATGTAAGAAGTGATGTTACTCCAGGCATAGGTAATAAAAGATTTCACATGGCTCTTTGGGATACTTACCTCTGTGGTCCAGCCATCCTACAATGAAGAAGCTCCAGACATATGGAGATGTCAAGTTTAAGGGCTTTGTTCAACAGCTCCAACTACTGTCGCCTCCAACTGGCTTCATCCTCCAAACATGTGAGTGAACAAGCCTTCATGTAGCCTCAAACCTTTGAATCTTCTACTTTGAGGTCCCCCATATTATGGAGCAGAGACAATCTATGCCTGTGATGATCTGTTCAAATTCCCGACACACAAAATCCATGAGTACAATAAGTAATTGTTTTATGCCACTGGGTTGTGGGATAATTTGTTATGTAGCCATAATAACTGGAGCATTTGTTTATAATAATTAGAGTGACTACCTCAGGGCTCAGCAATTTTGTAAGGAAATGCCAAATTGCTGGAGACATGGAAATTATAAGAGAAAAGTTAAAATAAATGAAGACGTCATTCTGAAATCCATCTAACAGAATTTCTAGGAAAAGATTATGAAAAATACAATTAAGAAATAAATAAATCAAAGAAGGAATCCTCTAAAGTGAAGAAAGCCTCTTCACTTTACTTGCATGTATGAGTTTGTCCATTGTTATCCTCTTAAATTATCCAACTTATATAATCAGAAAATATATTAGGGATAATTTTCTTCTTTCTACTTTTCTGTATAAAAGGTTATTGTAAACTTTCTCAATAATCAGGGTGTATCAAGCATATAATATAAATTAAAGTAAAAATTCAAAAGAAGCATAATAATGTTTCAAAGGGTTTATGGTAGAGTTCTATATAAAATTTCTTTTCCTTCCAACATTGCCTTTTTAGATTGTTATCTTATTGCTATGACTCTTAAACCAATGGAATAAAACGAAACATCATTCCCTGTAGGATTCTTGACATTTGATATATTATTGACACTGACGTAGAAATTAATTTCAACTTTCAAAAAGTAGAACGTTGTCTATCCATAATTTGAAAATACACTGTAATTCAAGTTTTTAAAGATTGCCTGCCTTAAAGCAAATGATGATGAATTTATATGATGTTCTATTTTCTTTACATAATAACTTTACATCAAAATTTCACTTCACATTTTGGATGGAATGCTAGGAATAACATACTTTTTTGCTAGTTACAGATATGCTTAGTCATTACTTTTACCTATGTAATTTGATATATCCCCAAAATTCTAAATCTAAAATTTTATAAATAAGTGAAAATAAATATGTCTTCCTACCTTGAAATATGAACCATTTCAAGATATGGTATCATCCTAATTCTTATCATTATCAGTAACAACACCACTTACAAATTGCTGATTTTTAATATTCCTGTTTGTACACAGCTACATTTTTTTTCTTCAGTTTCCTTCTTTTAGTAACTACATAACAATTCCTTGACTTCTTCCAGAACTTCGATCTGCTGACCTTAATCATGTGGGGTTTTTTTTTCCGCCCATCCCTTCACACCCTTTGTTCTCCCTCATATATTCATGTTCCATGAATATTGTCACTTTCTTGCCTATTTAGATCTCTCTGGCCTCTTCATTCTTCCATTAAACACACACAGCAAATACCTCATGCTTGTGAATCTGAACTCTGTGCCAACTTCATGCCTATACACAAAGAGCAAGCTCAATAAGGCTAGGAAAAAATCAAGCACCCAAACACAATGGCTGATCTCATTTTAAAATTTGAATATACCTTTCAGTGGCTCTCAGAAATTTCCACCAACCTTACTCCATTTCCCAAGATAATTTACCATCAAATGTTATCAGACAACAATTTTACACATTTTCATCTTTACTCAAACTGCAATGTCCCCTCTCTCCTTTTCATTTTCAGCTATGATCTAACTTCCTCTTTCACTGAAAACTTAAGCGGAAAAGATTCTCATCTTCACACCAACCAGTAATAACAACTGTTTGTATCTCTGTTCACAGTCTGTCTTCTCTCATATCACAACAAAAGGTGCCATTTCCTTTCAGAAGAGAAGCTTTCCAATTGTGCACTAAATTTCTCATTTTCTCCCTCCTTACTTGTGGAATTTTTGTTCTGCAATTATTTTTCTCTCCTGTTGGTTTTCTGTACTTGATCATGATCACACAAACAAATATGTAGATCTTTTTTTCTTTAAAAAAAAAAAATCCCTTCTTCAGGGGTCGCCTGGGTGGCACAGCGGTTAAGCGTCTGCCTTTGGCTCAGGGCATGATCCCGGCGTTATGAGATCGAGCCCCACATCAGGCTCTTCTGCTGTGAGCCTGCTTCTTCCTCTCCCACTCCCCCTGCTTGTGTTCCCTCTCTCGCTGGCTGTCTCTCTCTGTGTGTCAAATAAATAAATAAAATCTTAAAAAAAAAAAAAATCCCTTCTTTTCCCATATGGCGAACCCCAGCTATTGGAATGTTCTTCAGCTTCTTTATAGATCATAACCTTTAAAATAGTTGGCTACATTTACAGTTTTCACTTCCTCACCTCTATGTATTTTGGACAATACTACCACTTGAACAAAATGACCCTTCTCAAGATTACCAATAATAATTATACTTCCTATATGGAGAATTCTTATTACTCAAATAAGATGAGTGGCAGTTTTTAGAAGAATTGATTATACCCTCCTTCTAGACACACTTCTTTCACTTGAGTGATAGGGCACCACCCTCTCCAAATGTTCTGCTCATTTCCATATATTTAACAGCTATGTGTATGAAATAAAGATAAATTCAAGTAAAAAATATTTCCTATTAAATTAAAACATTCAAAATCACTCCTTCCTTTGCATTTTATTTCAGTCCTCTCAAATTTTAAAACCATTTACTAGATTATGAATTAATCTAATCTTCCATACAACACTATTCAAGAATATAAAATTTAATTATGCTCATGTATGAATATTTACAGTTTGGTAATTGTTAAATTTGTCCAAGCTTTATTCAGACTTTTTTGATAAATAATAACAATAACGTGTCAAATAGTTTGCTTTGTTTTTGGCATTGTTGTTGTTTTTATTGTTTATTTTTGAAAGAAAATTAGATATTTAACAAAGAAAGTATTATAACAAGAGAATTTTTAAATTTCCAAATACGATCTCTACTCAAGCCCACTGTATCCAAATGATTTAGAATCCACTTGACTCTCATCTTTAACATGAAAGAGACTTTTTTCCCTGTAATTCAAACAAATTTTGGAGAGCAGGCATGAGAGGCTCATTCTCAGATTGCTCTCCACCTCTCCTTTTATTCTTCTGCAAGGATTCAGATACCAAGAAAGTAATTCAATAATGTCAAGAATCAATTTTTTTAAAGTCCTATTCAATAGATTCTGCCAAATTCTCTGACAGATTCCCTCCGTCTACTTCCTTTGTGCATAATCCTATTCCTCATCAGTGAAAATGTGGTACTGGGCAGGTAGACACAATTCTGTTGCCTCTGTGTTTATTATAATAATAATTATTATTATTATAGAATTGACTCATGAAACCACTTTGTAGATTTATATCCTTCTCTAAAGTTGGATTAGGTCCTTAACAGGAATAAGAACTATGAATGGGTGCTAAAAATGTGAATATGTGATTAAATTAATAAAGAACCATTCCACCTTAAGCACTTAGTATTTTAAAATGAGGAAAATCTGAAAATAAGTGGGTTCATGATTGAATGTAGGAAAAATATCAAATAAAAAATAGAATTTAGGAACTGATAATAAGCGATCTTAAAATAATGAATGAAAACAATAAAAATCTTAGAGTAAAAACAGAAAAGAGATTTTTTAAAAATTGTTTAATTACAGTAAAACATATAAAAACCTGGAAAATATAAAAAACAAAAATACGACATTTTATATAAAAATAGGAAAATCTCAGCTATGGAAGATATTTAAGATACTTAGCATATCATTAATATTCCAGTATGAACTTTGAAAATCTAGACAAATTAGATAATTTTCCAGCAGAGTATAAAATGTCAAAATTGACCCAGTTAAAAGTATTAAGTCTGAATAATAAAGTAGTCTAAAGAGATGGTAAAATGTAGAAAGCAGTAGATTCAGTTTCTAAACTTTAAGTTAATGATATTTCCTCAGACCTTAAAACAAATGTTGACTAAAACAATATGCAAAGCTTCTCCTAATATTTTTATTAAGATCACTTAACCTTAGTAATGAAACCTTAACAAGATGGTAAAAAAATACAAATTCAAATTGTGGGATAATTTTATTTATGACTATAGAAGCTATAATTTTAAATAAAGTAATAGCTAATTGAATTCAGCACTGTATCAAAAAGATAATATATGGATGGGCAGAGAGATTATATTCTAATATTGTAAAGATTTTTCCACATTTAGAATTGTGTAAGTATCATTTACTTAGAAACTATAATTTAGTTCAGAATTTACTTAGAACCAAAAATCCTACAGGAACCAGGAATTTAAACTATAAATCTAATTAAATAGCTCCAGAAACTACAAAATTTCAATAAGGGACATAAAACAAAACCTGGGTATTGATTAAAAAAATCAATCAACTCATTAAAATAGCAATCACAAAGAAACAAGGTTTCAATGCAATTATTTTAAGAAAATTATTTAAAATTTCTCATAGAAAAATGATTGCCTTAGTAGCTAAGAATTCACAGTTGAATTCTAAGATATAGGGTGAACTGCACCAAAACAATTCCTATATGCAGGGATAGCAATTAACAGCTAGACAGTCTTGGTTTTCTTGACAAATCACATACCCACATCCTACTGCAACACAGCAGAAGGGTTGTTGGCTTCCAGAGAAAATTGTGGATGCTATTTGGAAAAGAAAAAAGGAAAAGTGGTGGTTGATAAACAACTACCAATGTCCAATCTGCCATGTGAAATGTTACATTTCTGTGGGTTAAAATCCACATACAAAATGTAAAATAAGAGAGTTATAGATACTAGGTATAAAAGTAAGAGAGCTGTAGAATAAACCTGTAGTGCTAGAGATCTTCCTAGTATTTTTTGCAATCACTTTTTTTCTAGTTATACACTGGAAATACATAAATGATTCTTTTTCTATCTGCTGATTATGGATTTCACATTTAAATGTTTCAGTTGAATCATTATCTCTTTCAAGATAATAATGTGAATGACAGTTGATTTTTTTATCTGATACAGACTCATTCTATTAATATTTTTCATTATGTTTATTTGGATATCTGGCTAGACATTTTGGTTCCTGACAATGAATTTAAAACAATTTAAAAATAAAAAAGATAGCCTCTAAAAGAAGTGCATAAATATGCTGTATTTTATCAAATTTATCAATTTGTTTTTAAATTTTTAACATTTTAAAAATCAGGACATGTTTTTAATCAGTGATGTATCATATTTGAACTGGGAAAATGGTGTTGTTTCATTAGAGTAGCTTAAATGATGTGTCTTACAACTGATAACATCTTAATTGATATCTAAAATACGAATATTTTATAAATCATCAAGAAGAATATCAGAAGTTCTACAGAATGGGGGCACCTGGGGGGCGCAGTAAGTTAAGTGTCTGCCTTCGGCTCAGGTCATGATCTCAGGGTCCTGGGATTGAGTCCCATGTTGGGCTCCCTGCTCAGTGGGGAGTCTACTTCTCTCTCTCTCTCTCCCTCTGCCCCTTCCCACTGCTCATTCTCTCTCTCTCTCCCTCTATTAAATAAATATAATCATTAAAAAAAAAGTTCTACAGAATGACACTCTGATTTGTAAAAATTAGCATTTATTAAGAAATAAGTTAATTAAGGTAGAGAGAAAAAGCTATGAAAGCTATAAATTACTTATTGAGCACTGTTTCGCTATATCCTACCAGTTTATATGTGGCATTCTCATTGCCATGCAATTGTGTTTTTCTTTATTTCCATTTATTCTTCTTTCAACATGACTTATTTTCAATATACACTAAAATGCTCAAATATATGGAATTTTTATTATAGCTTTTTGTTATTAGCTTCTAATTTGTTTTTGTAACAAAAAAGAATGGGTTGTATGTGATACCAGTTCTCAAAGATTATTGAAATTTATTTTATGGCAAATCACAAGATAAATTTTATGCATATTATTCCATGTACTCTTTAGAAAAGGGAATATTTTCCCATTGTTAGATACAGAATTCCATATGCATGCATTAGCTAAAGCTCATTGATTTAGTTATCAATTTTCTACATATTTTCTGATCATTTTCTGCTCAACCTATCAATTGCTGAAAAAGTATATTGAAGTCTTATGCAATGATGTTAGATTTTTTAGTTTTTCCTATAATGCCCTATATCTTTATTTTAATTATTTTAATATTTTTAGTATATACACTTTAAAGTCATTAGAGCTCTTTGACAAATTCACCTTTTTCTCAAAAGATTTTTACTGTCTACAATGATGCTTTTTATCTAAAGTTATTAGTATAAAAGTAATACAACTTTATCTTTATTTATTCTTCAGTATATATTACAACACTGAGCTAATCTTAAAAACCTGAGATATTTTTGTTAAAGAAAAATTTGACTTATCTGTTGTTTATCTTTAAATGACTGGTTTTTTTAATTGATTCTGCACTCAATATAAGATAACCATCTTTCAAGATGACATATGAAGATGTCACAGAACTCAAACAGCCATTAATAATTAGTCTGGGTACCTTATTTATTTAAACCCGACTTTCTGCAATATTGGGCACTATTATTATAGGGTTTGGATTTTGGTTTCTTGCTTTATCATCAGCTATTTAAGAACCAGACTGATATTTTCTAAATTGCCTACCATGATCTAATTTTGTCCTCTTGGCTCAACTCTACCCAGGTACTGCTTCTTGTCTATTCTACATACACCTGTTTTGCTGGCAAATCCCCATACAGAGAAAATTTCCAGTTAGTTTTTTGCTGCCATCTCTTGGATCCTAAACATTGCAATTGGAGGGGCGCCTGGGTAGCGCAGTCGTTAAGCATCTGCCTTCGGCTCAGGGCGTGATCCTGGCGTTCCAGGATCGAGTCCCACATCGGGCTCCTCTGCTGGGAGCCTGCTTCTTCCTCTCCCACTCCCTTGCTGTGTTCCCTCTCTCACTGGCTGTCTCTGTCACATAAATAAATAAAATCTTTAAAAAAAAAAAAAAACATTGCAATTGGAATAAGTTGAAGTGATATTTTTTTCTAGTTGCAGACAGGCTGTTACTCCTTTGGAACCAAGAGTGTAAAGAGGGCCACTACAAAAGAAAAATGCTGTTATCAGCAACAGGTTTCACTAGTAGCTAATACTTCCAGAAGTGTTACTAAATTATCTTGTGTGGCTAGGATTCTGTGTGGAAGTTTAAAGATTTTCTACTATATTCAAAATATAGGAAGATTAAGTAATTATATCTCAGCCACAATTGAAATACAAGCATAACAACAGAAACTTCCCAGACTTTTTTTTTTTTAAATAAAGGATATTTCATGTCTTACAGATTCTGTCGGTATGCATCATATTTAACAAAAGTCAAATATATTTAGATTTTATATATTTCATCAAACCATAAATAAACTTTAAATTAATGTTCAATTCATGCAAAATATGCTTGTAATCTGTGAAAGGACAGAAGTTGCAAATGTAGAGGGTCACAGAAATATTAGAGAGATTTTTTTAGTTAAATTAATTTAATTTATGTGTAATTTAAGTATCATAAATAGCACACATTTAGGTACACTGCCTGAAGATTTTTATAAAATCTTTTATTAAAGATTTTGTCTATATCAAATCTTTTATAAAAGATTTTGTCTATATCTATGAGGTCATTTTAGGGCAACCTGGGCTTTTATCAAAGACATAGATAACACATTTCTTAAAAATGAAAATCAGAAGAAAATTTGAGCTTAGGCTATACCTACCACGTAATCATTTTCAAAAATCACACAGCTGCTTGAAAGATGCTTTCTTTGCTAAGAATTAAGAACAATGTGGGGAAGATTACAAACTAGATATCAAAGTTTCATATTCAGCAGACCCAGGGCGTTCATTCCACAATAAGAAAAGGTAACTGAAGGAATCATTTTACATTTTAAATTAGAACCTACTCCATTTACCTCTGAGATATAATAAAATGAATTAACAAGCCAAGTAACGTTTGTATGACCTCACTAATTAAAGTTTGAAAGCAGTATGCTTTCAATTCACAGTTGTTCAGGAGATAGGCTCTGATATTCTATTTTATTCAAACAAGTTGTAAACAGTGGTAAAAATACAGAATCCAAGAGCTTCATGCCCTGCTTCTGATTCAGTGGAGATGAAGCACAGGTATCTTTAGGTTAAACCTTCCCCAGGTAATAAAGATGCAGAGGGTTCCAAGACTATTCTTGAGAAAGAATAGGTAGAGAATGTTTTTCTAAGTGTATATTATGAGTGGACACATTTCACAGGTATACAAATTAGGTAAAATCTTATAATTTAAATAATAAAAATAATTAAAAGATATGCACTAAGAAACTTGAAATAAATGACAATTTAATCAAGTAAGCTTGGTTTCTTAATGTTTTCAGAAAATCATTGTGATCTTTATAGGTTTATTTTAATTTGCTTTGCAGGGCAATGAGCTTTGGAAAAAAGCTTGCTTATTCTTAACTGATACAAGTATTTACTTGAAAAATCTTTCAAAATAACTTTCGCATAAGCAATGCCAGCTAGTCAGTATTTGTATGAGTCTGCGACTGATTCGCAATACTCTCCTGAATTAAGTATCACTTATGTCCACCATCAATCCTCTTACCTCTACAGACCTTTGAGAAAATATTTTGCTTTTTCCAGTGCATGGTTAATAAGAAAAGGACAGCTATTGAATATGTGTTTAACAGGATGGAGAGGAGATCTGGTATTAGAGAAAGTGTAATTGAAATGTAAGTAATTGAAGCATAACAAAACTCACCAGTAAAGGCTCTTTATCACTTCAGTGAAGAGTTCAGTCTAGCCTTCAATTGCTTCCTGTAATGTCTGTATATTAGACTTTGCTCACTCTCTTGCTCTCTCCCAGGAAACATTTGTGATGTCAGAATTACAACCGGAGGTTACAGCACTGTGACACTTTCAAGCTCTTCAAGGTTTGTCAAGCACAGTTAATTATATTTACTAGAAGTCTCTCACCTCTCATACTCATACACCTTAATCACACACGCAATGGAAATCTATAAAGGCCTAGAATAAAAGAAGTGTGTTTAAATGCTGTTTTTAGGAAACAAAGATATATCTGAGATTTTGAAAATAGGGTAATCTGAACAGATAATTTTTTTTAAAGATTTATTTATTTATTTATTTGACAGAGATAGAGACAGCCAGCGAGAGAGGGAACACAAGCAGGGGGAGTGGGAGAGGAAGAAGCAGGCTCATAGCGGAGGAGCCTGATGTGGGGCTCGATCCCATAACGCCGGGATCACGCCCTGAGCCGAAGGCAGACGCTTAACGACTGAGCCACCCAGGAGCCCCATGAACAGATAATTTTATGTTTTCATTTCTTTAAAAAGCTAGCATGAAAAACTAATAATGGGGTTTTCTACACAGACTGCGATAGTTCAAAAAATCTATTTGAACTGGGTGATGCGTATCAAGGAGGGCTCATCACAGTGGTGATGAGCACTGGGTGTTATACGTAACTAATGAATCACTGAACACTCCATCAAAACCTAATGATGTACTATATGCTGGCTAATTAAACATAATAAAAAAAATCTACTTGAAAACCCTGATTACTCAACATATTTCAATTGAATGATGAAAACTTTCTATCTCCCATATTGAAATATTATATATTTTCTGTAACTGAAACTATCAAAATTATTTTTAGAGTGGTTAGAAATAGAGAATTATAAGTGCTACTAATTGAAGTTTGTGAAAGCTTTCAATGCACAAGGTGCTATTTAGACATACTCTGAGACCAGTATTTCTAAAATTTTGTTGTACCAACTAGAAAAATGATATTTAATAAAATTTTATTCAGTTATTTTAATAAAAACTATAATATCAGTTTTGAATAGTGTGTACATTGGGGATATAAAAATTTGAAGACAATGTTGTTGGATATGAAGCTTCTGTTCATGACAAGAAAGATAAGAGAATTCATAAAGCAAGCATCAACTGAGTGACTGTTCAGTCATTTTGTAAACATTAGTTACAAAAATACAATAAAATCATATGCAAAGATAAACACAAATATAATTTAGAACTGAAGTATTTGGGAAAGCAATTCTAAACATTTATTTTATGTTTCAATTTAAATTAGCAAAGATAACACACATAATGAAGATAAGAATCCAACAATACAGAATTTTAATTTAAAAATGTTAATAATCTAAAAGTAAACATTTTTGCTCTGTGAAAGCTGTTAAGAAAATGAAAAGACAAGGTACAGACTGAGAGAAAATATCTGCAAAATACATAAGTGATAAAAGATTGTATCCAAAATATATAAAGAAGGCTTAAAACTCAACAATGAAAAAAAAACAATTAAATAACAGGTGAAACGTCTGAATAGATCTTTACCAAAGAAGATATACAGATGGAAGATAGGCATATGAAAACATACTCAACATCATTTGTCATTACCAAAATGTCCTTCACAAAGAATGATAAACAAACTGGAAACCGTGGTACATCCATGCAATGGAATATTATCAAGCAATAAAAAGAAATGAACTTTCAAGGCACAAAGAAATATGCATGGATAAATTTTAAATGCATATTGCTAAGTGAAAGGAGCCAGTATGAAAAGGCATATACTATGCGATTCAATTTATATGACAACCCAGAAAAGATAAAATGATCAGGACAATAGATAGATCATACTCAGAGGGATGCACTCTGGCCTGTCTGACCCCTGCAGATGCCTTACTCACACCTAGCCTCTTCTCTGTCCCGGGGATTTGCACTCTTAGAGATTTATTTATTTGTTTGTTTGTTTATTTATTTATTTATTTATTTATTTATTTACTTCTTTATGAGAGACTAAGAGCAGGAGAGGGGCAGAGGGAGAGAGAGAACTCGCAAGCAAACTCCCCGGTGAGCATGGAGCCCAACTCGGGGCTCCATCTCAGGACTCTGAGATCATGACCCTGAGATCATGACCTGAGCCCAAACCAAGAGTTGGCCTCTTAACCGACTGAGCCCCCCTGGATACGTGCTCATAAACTTTCAGGGTTTCCTTTCCCTTGTAAATTTTGGACCAAAGCTCTGTTTTTTGTCCACCTTTACTGCTGGGGCTCCAGAAGGTGGGACAGTGACCCCCAGTCTTAACTGTCTCCCCCACAACGTCCTGTATTCACAGGCCCATGGGTCTCCCCTGAGAGCAGACCTCATGCTGGCCAGCCCCTCCCTTGGACGTGGATTCTTGAGTCCATGTTGAGGTGGAACAGGGGTGTAAATATTTATAATTTGTTTATACTGTTGTAAAAGAAGGGGGAGCAAACGTGGTTTTTTATAAAGATGACACAGATGTATTTTTTGATAACCACAATTACAGGCTCAGTATTGTGATGGGGAGCATGGCACATTCCACTGCCCAGCCCAAGGGCTTGTGATGCAGAGAGAACCGAATTAAAGCAATTTTATAACAAAAAAATAGGTCGTAGTTGCCTAGGGTTGCAGGTGAGGTTTGAATAGATGAAACAAGATTTTTAGGGGGACAAACTATTTTGTACAGCACTAGAATAGTGGACTCATGATACTTTGCATAGCAAACCCATTGAACTTTACATATCACAAAGAGTAAACCTTAACGTATGCAAATTTTAAAAATCATTTTGAAGGTCTGGGCACAGGATGGAATGCAGACTGTGACGAAAGAATCTAAATGTATTATAAATGTATGAAATAACCAAACGTAAGGGGTAGTAACCGAAAATGAATGGTGACTGTAAGACTTAAAATAAATGAAACTATACACAGTCATTGTATTATATTTGGTAAAGTTGTTTTACTATGGGGATTTGGGTTAACAGTTCTAAAACCGTTATACACATATAGTAGAATTCAACAGTGAAATAAATGGATGGCAGATGTTAGGAACCAGGTTTTTCACTGTTGGAGTGGGAAGTTTCAGACAGGCAAAGTGAGAAAGCTAGAATGATCCATATGTTAATGGATTGGAGTTGAAGATAATGTGAACTCATAGTTAGCTTAGTGCAGACACAGATGGATACATATAGAAATATTTATTTCTACCTTGGAAGCAATCCTGGCAGAGAAAAACAATTTTTAAGTAAAAGCTAAGGGCATCTGAATAGAATATGAAGCTTAGTTACTAATAATGTATCGAAATTAATTCATTAGTTGTGCCAAATTACCATACTCATGTAGTATGTTAATATAGGGAAAACTAGATGTTGGATTTATGGGAAATATTTGTACTATTATTACAACATTTCCATAAAAATAAAACTTCTAAAACAAAAGTTTATTCTTAAAAATTTTAATCTCTCTTTCACCCCACAAATGTCACTTCCTGTTAATAGCAAATGTTCAAATTTTAATATATTCTTCCACACATTTTTTCCATTTTGTATAAATTTAAGCAAATATCAGCACTTCATTCTTTTGAGGAAAAAAATGTTTTTTGTGACTACAAATATATCAGTTGTGAAGTTTGTGTTTTCATATTCTAAGCAATCTCCTATTGTTTTCTTAAATGTGCTTAGGCGTAGAGTTTTAATGGATGCATTTCCAGCAATCAAAATTTTATTTTGATTCAAAATTCAAAAATGTCAGTATTTTGCTGTAAAATTCACCCTGCTTTTGCATTATTTTCATTGGCATTCTGCCTCTTTGGCAATTGTGTACTCATCACGTTGAGATGCGACACAGAGATAACGCCCTCACTACTGCTCTGTGCTCAAGAACAGTAGAGCTCTGCCTACCAGTAAATTCTTTACCTGAGATACAATTAGTGAGAGCACAAATCTAATATAACTGAGGGGTTATCTACCTCCCCACAACAGTTGATGCCATCATTATATTTGAAATTAGTTCATATTTGGTAGTTGAATAATATGTATTATGCCATCATTAGCGGAAGAGAAAATCAAGGTGAATTGTTTTGCTCAGTTAAATGTAATCATTTTTGTGAGAACAGGTAAGAAAACCAAAATAATCAAAAGTCAAAGAAATTACGGTCATGAGAAACTGAAGAGGATCATAGCCAAAGATATAAATAACACTTCAGGGGTGCCTGGGTGGCACAGCGGTTAAGCGTCTGCCTTCGGCTCAGGGCGTGATCGCTGCGTTGTGGGATCGAGCCCCACATCAGGCTCCTCTGCTGGGAGCCTGCTTCTTCCTCTCCCACTCCCCCTGCTTGTGTTTCCTCTCTCACTGGCTGTCTCTATCTCTGTCAAATAAATAAATACAATCTTTAAAAAAAAAATAACACTTGATTCCAGACTGATGAGGGATAATGAAATTTAGGGACACGTGTAATATTTAGATTATCTAAAAAGTATAGAGAGGCAGTTTGTACTTAAACTTTCTTTACATGGGAAAAGAGAAACAAAACAAAGCAAAAAGCATAAGCTGCCTAAATTATTTTAACAAAAAGAGAAGGAAGAGGTTAATCTTCAAGTAACTCTAGCATGCATAAATGCTTTGTCTACTCATTCCCCGTTAAAGACATTTTAGCGTACTCCAGCTTACCCACTGAGTAAAATTTCTAAATTTCTTAGCCAAGTGTGTTTGTTGTTTTAGCATGTGATTGACATTTTTTTCCTGAAAATCTTTCTGCCCGGACCCCACCCTTCCCAGACATAAAGAGAAAAATATACTCCAAATGGAAGATTGTACAAAGTTACAGATTCCCCTTTAGATGAATTTTCAGTCTATGAAAATGAAGAAAACCATCCTCAGAAACTCAAAAATCCTAAGAGAGAGACTGATACCTTATGCAAGGCTGTGTAGAAATTGACATGACACTTTGCCAGTATTGGCATCACTTTATTTATTTTTGTGATGGTAACAGATGCAGACTGTAGATACATATGATTTATAGGCCAAACTTCATATCTTAAATATCGTGTTTACTGGTTTGGTTTTGTTTTTTTCTAGTCAGTGATTAACTGGGACTGGGTCGTAAATGGGATTTATTTCATTAGGACCTAAAAGGACCTTTGGGGACATGGAGAGCATTATCTTGATTATAGAAATGGATGCCTTAATGTACACATCTGTCAAAACTAGTCAGTGCATTTTTGTATGTAAATGTGCCTCAATAAAGCTGATAAATCAAAATTTTACAAAAATAGAATAATCATGCCATAAAGTAACAATTATCCTTAGCTACCTGATAATTACTCCTCAGTAAAACTGAGGGGGAAAAAAAGAAATTTCTGCTGTAGGTGCTGCTGAAATTCTTTCACGCGACTCCCTTAACTGTGAATTGGAGTATAATTTAAGTATAGAACAAAGCCTGTGAATAGGGATCATCTATCATCTATCATCTATTTTGTGTATGCCTATTGTTAATTAATCCCTGGCCCCTGGAATAGCCATCACTATATTTAATGAATCTCTACTGTTTTGGTATTTTTTTTCCAAAATATGTTCTTTTGTTAGATAGACAGATGTAATGATTGACAAAAAATACTGTTGTTGCTTGCTTATAAAGATAGATATGGATCACGTATTCCACTGTCAAATAAGCTTGGGAAATAGTTATTTAAATAATTTATAACAGAATTCTCTACTTAAGAGAACTTAAGTCTTTAATATACCCATCTATCTCATGATTCAGTTAAAAAATATACTATGCGGTGTTTCCCATTTTATAAAAAAATAATTGTTTTTTGTAGAGCATTTGTTTGGTTTTCTGTTTCGTGAAATACGTTTGAGAAAAACTTATATGAATATTTCCATTCCCTGAAGGCACAGTCACATTTCTATGTATTTTTCATTACTGCTGAAGAATGCAGTAAAATTCCCCTATGGCAATTGCTCTCTCCCACTTTAAACACTATTCTTTGGTTAAAAAGAACAAAATGTGGTAAGTGATTTACCAATCTTTGAAGAGTTCCCACTCTGGTTTCATAAATGATAGTTTGTAGAAGTTAAACTAGCCTGCATGGAAAGCCCCAGCTCTACTAACCATTCTTTAAAAAGTTATGTTTACTACAAATTTTCCTTCTAGGTGAACTTCTCCTTTCCCAACGTATGCAAGCAATAACCTCCCGCTTCCTATCTTTCTTTAGGTGTGGTTATCTCTGTTTCCTCTGAGCTAAGACACAGAAACACTGTTGTTTTAGTTTAATATGATCAGTAACTTTTTAGGCTTTTCGGATATGTGTGTGTCTGTCTAACCCTGTATATTATGTTAAGTCCTTTCAAGAGCATTACCATGAGCAAATGCTACTTATTCTCTTATCGTTTATTTCTCTATCATTAGCACTCTACCTCAAAGTCTAACTAAATACCAAACACATATGTGTTCCAAAACATATTTGTATTGTTAGAAGCTGTGTTATTAATTCTTTTGTTTTTTAGTCAGTGTGGGATAGGTCATTGAGAAAACATGACCACCAGTTGACCCGGGAGCTGAACTCATTCCATTTCATTTTTGTAAAATTCCTAAAAATCTGATATGTTGTGGTATAAGGTTATCAGTCATAATTTTAAAATGTATGTTGCAGAAATAACCAAATTCCCTTGTCAATTGCATTATAATCAACTCTCATCGTCTCTTTAACCATGGCCATTTTTTAATATTTTTTCATTTATAGACAGTTATCGTTTTACTTTACTCTGATACTTTGGCAAAAAGTGTTTCTGTGAATGTAGTTCATCTTCAAGGAGAATCATGGAAAAGACTTTGACAAGTACAAGTTTCTAATGACTAAGATCAATCTGCCATCTTGTGGGAGGGACAATAATGAAGTGATTCCCCAAGACTACCTGCACAGTCCCACAATATGTCATGGGCTGGTAGCCTGAGATCTGTCCTATTCTCTTTCCCCACATCTGTAAAATGTACCCATTACATTGATGATATAAGGTTCACATTGGAGACTTGTATAAGCTGCAGGACTTTGCTGGACCATCTGTGAGGAAAAAGAGGGGCAGTGAGCCCACAGCAAGTGTAAGGCCCAGACCCTGCCATAAGGTTTTGGGAGCCATTCTGTCAGGTGAGACACATGTTGTCCCAGAAGATCTCTGATAAATGAAAGCTTATCCAACTTCTAAAATGTAAAGGAGATACACATCTTTATGGAGATTCTGGGGTTTTAGAAGACTTTTATTCCCCACCTGGCATGGTACCTCTACCCTTATGCTACCTGGTAAAGAAGGGGCATGTGTGGGACTGGGGATAAGAACAGCAGGCCACCTTTGAGAAGGCAAAAATACTAGTGAAACAGATTCAAGCTCTGAACAACCCCCAAGCAGGGCTACCATTTGAATGAGCTGTGTCTATGACTATGAAAGGCATAGGTTAGGTACTGGGGCAGAGACAAAAGAAGGGGAGAGTGACCCTAGGATTTTGGTACCAGCTCTGGAAGGGAGAAGAAATGTGATATGCTGTCATTGAACAATAGTTCCTGGCAATGTACAGTCTTCCTAAGGTGGACCCTCTCAGGAAGGAATGAAAGAGCAGTCGATGGGATGAACACAGAGTGGTTTGGCTGGCGATCACTTATGAGCTCTGGGCATTAACCCTTTGCACTGAGAGTTGGGTTGCTCTAAAGGGATTAACCTTACAGCTTGGACAATTGGAAGCTGAGGGGTAAATAATTTGTGACTGGGCCAGAATGTGTGAAGAGACATTTGGGTTCACCGGCAAGAGCCTGAAGCAATCCTCACCGTCTTCCACATCCCGCCTCATAAGGCACTGACACACCTTGACAATCAGGAAGCTGCTATTCTAGCTCAGGTACAAGGCCTAGCAAACGCCCCTTCAATGGATAGAGCAGATACATACAAAAAAGCAGCCACCACAATACCACGGTGAGATGGCACACTGCCAAGGATGCTGGATTGTCCTGGAAATATAGTAACTTGGTTAATGCAGTATTAACATGTCATGTATGTTCTAAGCAACACCCAAGGCAACTGCCAAAGGTGTCTGGGGCCATTCACTGGAGTTCCCAGCCAGGGAATGATTGGAAAGTTGATTATATTGGCCCTTTCCCTCTGAGTGAGGGTTTTAATATGGATGGATACCCTTGATAAACGGGTAGTGATCTAGGGTCACATTTCAAAAGTCATGATACGTAAGACTAGGCAAAAGAATGTGACATTTGAGTGGAGGTTCCATCTTCCCTAGAGCTCACAAGCACCAGGATTGGTAGAAAGGAAAATATCAAGTTACTAATAGATAAAACCAGCTTGGCCAAGTGGACTAAAGTACTGTCCCAGGCTTTGATATAATTGAATGCTCAGCTGATAGGGCCAAATTGCAGAGGCACCCAACACCATAAAGATATGGAAGTTGCAGGAAACTACCATTGCTCAGACTCTCATCAAGGATCAATATGCTATGCTGCTGGAATACCGAGCCCCAAAATGCCTGATAAAGGCAATATCTACCGGAATTTGCAATGGGATATTTCACTGGGATGGGTGAATTACTTTGCACCCATCGGTGAGGGAGAACTACCCAATCTTCACTGGGATTTTGTTGTCCTGATGCAAGTTTGACCTGTTAAAATGCACTATGCTGACAATGGATTGTACACCATCTAAAGAGGGGAGAAGGTGAAAGTTCTGGTCTGACATATCTTGCCCCATCTCCTCGCACCTGCTAGTGCTGCCTTTCCGGCCAACATGTATGGTATGCACAACTAGATCAAGTTCCTAAAGCTGTTTTATTTCCCACTGGTATAATTGTTTGGCTTCTCTTTCTGTTCCCTCCATTGGCCTGGAGGGCCTTACTAAATTCACCCCTCAAGCTTTGAATGAGAGCCAACAGAGCTTATTCTTACGGAACACTGAAACATCTCTAATAAGAAAAGCTGTCCTCAAAATAGAATGGCTTTGGACATTATTACTGCTTCTCCAGGAGGCACCTGTGCCATTATCCAATCAGAATGGTGTGTGTTCATATTTGATGAGTCTGTTAATGTGTTGTCAGTATTAAATCACATGAGGACATAAGTGAATGTCCTGAGTGATTCAACTCCCTGCCTAGGGGAGGTAGTAAAAGAACAGTTACGATAATTTTCCATTTTTGTGGAAAAGGTTGTTACTAATTTGGCTAATATTGTCTTTAGGTGGGGGGCAGAGAGAAAGGGAGAGAGGGAATCTTAAACAGGGGCTCGATCTCATGACCCTGAGATCATGACCTGAGCTGAAACCAAGAGTCAGACACTTAACCAACTGCGCCACCCAGGCGCCCCTGGCTAATTATTGTCTTAACTTGTGTTTCCTCTTGCATGCGTCTGTTCGTTGCTGTGGCATCTGTCTCTAGTGCAGCTAGGTAGCAGTCAAAGGAGCCTCCTCCATGTCATGAAACCCCTTGCTGACCACTCAGGGAAAGCATGTGAGATTGTAAGAGCCAGTCACAATGCGTGGAGTGTTGGAAGAGGTCATGGGGAGGTTATGACTGCCAGCTGACCTGCAAGCTGGACCCAGGAAGTGGGAAGCTCCTTACCCTCTCCCCTGTCCTTGGAATATGTGTGCTACTTGCCTTCTCTGCTCCCAGAGGCTGCCCCAAGGACACAAACTTGAGATGGAAGTGTGGTATTGAGACCCTCTGGACAGTATACATAACTGATCCCAGTTAAGGCCCCTCTATAAACTTTTAGGATTTAGAGGTGAGTGTGGAAATCTATTTGTCTTGCGGACAGACCCCCAAGACAAGCCTTGTAAAATTCCTTTGTTCATTATAACTGCCACCTACTGATCTGAAGTGCCCTACCACTTTCTTCCATCTCTCTCTGTCCTCTGCACAGGAGCTGGTGTCAGATGATACCTGGGAAGCTCCTGAGCAGGTTGTGAACAAACAATGAGGGGATTCCATATGATTAATGAGGTTTTTCTCCTTGTATTTATGCTCTTGGAGGACATTTTGCTCTTTGATGATGATAAAATCATATATTTGGGTTTGGAAAACGTTTGCTTGAAATTTATCTATGCAGAGTAACACCTTTCATGATTTAGTTGTGCTATGCCTCAGAGGCAATATGTATATGAAATATATATAATAAAAAGAGAAAAAGAACAGGTATTAAGTATTTTAGTCATAGGAGGGGGACACAAGCAAGAAGTAATGAATCTGACAACATTTTGATGGTGAGAGTCAAATGGTCCTATCATTTTTCTACATTAAAAAAAGAAGAAGAAGAAAGAAAGAAAAGGAATTCATCTTCCCACACGGTCAGGGACCCATTATTCTCCAGATCCCTAAACCTACTGATTCTAAAAAAGTAAAAGGAAAAAGCCTAACCAATGATCAAAATATAACTGCCTTAGCTTAGCACATTTTCAATAATAAGATAAAGGATGCAAAGTTAAATATTCATTGGGTGTTTGAGATTAATATATGTGTGTACTTTGATGGCACTGCTGCACACCGGTAACAATATGACTTATACTTTTAAAAAAGAGGTCAAAAAATCTCATTTCTCTTTTGGGCATATTCAGACAGTATGTAGAAAGGTATTACTGTTTTAAATTAATATTTGTATTTCTATATAATGAACTATGTGGAAAGTAAATGATACATGTCTTTTACCTATCTCCAAAAATTAATGTAAATTTGTCATTTATCACCATATGCACTTGGGAATAAGCCCATTTATACCATATTAATTTTTTTCAATAAGAAGCTCTTTATATGCATTGTGTAAAAATATTCTCAAAGTAACTTCTCTAGTTAAATATGCTCCCATGAGTTTAAGTAAAAATGTCTAGCTCTTATGTATGAGAAGAAATGGATCTCCTTAACAAGGTTAACTGATTATAATGTGACTACAATTCTAAAATGTACAGTGCTACATTTATTCATATATGTGTATAGACACTTTTCCCTTAAAATATTCTATTTATGAACAAGCTAAATCTTTAAATAATACTAACATATAACAACCAAATTATATTGTTAATGATTTGACTACACATTTAAGATAAAATTTTTTCCAAGGAAGGATGCAACAGGCTATAGAATTTACTTCCAGTAACTTAAATAAAATTTGTCCTATAATCATATATTGTAATATTATTTCTATTGTGTATTTCTATAATACTTATATGTCCTTTTATGTAAATACATTTGCTTTTATTTGTATAATTATCTATTAAAATCAGCATTGTTAACATTGCTTTACAGAAACAATGAAACTAATTTTTAATGGGGTAAGTAGTTGTCCAAGGTCATAAAAGTCGTTTTGTTGCAAGGACGCAAAATGTAATATATGCCTCACTCCTAAGTGTATATGGATTCCACTCTATCATGTGTTTTTCCATAATTTTTCATTTGTGAAATTTGAAGTGTTTATGCCATGATATAATATTAATATTGGTTATTGTGTGTTTATTTTGTTTCAGGCGGTGTTCTAAATTTTCTTCCATGTGATTTCTAGACTGGTGTGAGGGCTTAAGGTTCCCTTTGTTCGCCTACCTCATATGCCAAGTTGAAAACTTATACTTCATGGTGGTTAGTTTTATGTTTCAACTAGGCCACATTTAGTTACAAAGATAGTATAGATAGAAAGCTAATGTCCCTTACCAGTTTTTCCTATTGTTAACATCTTATGGCATGGAAGACTTGTCAAAACTAAGAAATTGAAATGGTACACCCATCGACTATGTGGTAATGGCAAGGCTTTGGCAATGTCCTCATCTGTATAAGCTCTAAATGCATATCCTATATACTGTACTCTTTTTCTCATAGCCAGGATTTTGTGGTCCAGTACTCAACAGGTAGAAATGGGAGCAGTACTTCTTGATATTATTCCTTGTGATCCACTAGCAAAAATTTAACAACCTTTTATTCTGCTGGTCTAGCGTTCTTAGTTCCAATGGGAGGAATGCTTCCCCCAAGAGAGAAGCACAGTGATTCCACCGAACTGGTGATTAAGACAGCCACCTGGCCACTTGGGATTCCTCTTGCCTCTGAATCAGGATTAGAAGGGAGTTACAGTACTGTCTTGGGTGATCGACCTTTATTATCCAGAGGATATTGGGCTGTCACTACACAATGGACGTAAGGAAGAGTAAGTCTGGTATATAAGAGATCACTTAGGGCATCTTTTATTACTACCATGTCCTCTAATGAAAGGCAGTGGAAAACTATGGCAATCCAATCCAGGTGGGACAACTGATGGCCCACACCCTTCAATAATGAAGGTTTAAGTCCCTATATTAAACAAAGAGCCATGACCAGCTAAGGGACTCACTGAGGACAAACTGAATATGGAATGGGTAGTGGTGGAAGGTAGTTATAAATACCAGCTACAATGTAGTGACCAATGGAGGAAATGAGGATTATAATTCTGTAATTGTTATCAGTAGTGCTTCTTTATTCTGTAATGAATATGTTTTTGTATAATATTTATTTATCAAATATCTTTGTTCCCTCTTTTCTTGTTATCATGTAAAATAATATGTATTGGGGCACCTGGATGACTCACTCAGTTAATCATCAAACTTTGGCTCAGGTCATGATCTCAGGGTCCTGAGATTGAGCCCTGTGTTGGGCTCCCTGTTCAGTGGGGAGTCTGCTTCTCCTGTCCCTCTGCCCCTCCCCCCTGCTGTGCACACACTCTCTCTTTCTGTCTCTCTCTCAAATAAATAAATAAAATCTTTAAAAAATAATATAAAATGTATTAATAATATTTAACTTCAAATCATATTATTTAAGTTACAGAATTATCCAAGAGAAGAGCAATTCTCATCCAATGACTTTGTGTCCTTTTCTGGAGGAAAGGTTAACAAGTTCTACCTATCTATCATACAAGGTAGGTATGTTATGGTAGGTGGAAGTATGACTTTGTTACTGTCTTTATTTGGAGATTAAGTATGCTTTAAGGATATGTGTATGAGTGCCATGTTGACAAGACGCGAACTGTGGTGGATAGTTTCATGTGTCAAATTGGCTAAACTGTAGCATGAGGTTATTCAATTACACATTAATCTAGTTGTTGTGAAGGTATTTTGTGGATGTGAATGACATCTACTATCAGTTAGCTTTAAGGAGATTTATCTTCAACAACCCTGGTGGGCCTCATCTAATCAGTTGAAAGGCCTTAGAACAAAACAGGGGTTTTCCTGGGGAAGAAGTAGAACTGATTTTCCTCATTGAAGAAGTCACTAGGATGGGAAAATCTTCAGCTATTAGAATTCCCAAGGCCTGGGATGCCTGGGTGGCTCAGTTGTTAAGCATCTGCCTTTGGCTCAGGGCCTGATACTAGGGTTCTTGGATCAAGCCCTGCATCGGGCTCCCTGCTCCACTGGGAGCCTACTTCTTCCTCTCCCACTCCCCCTGTTTGTGTTCCCTCTCTCGCTGGCTCTCTCTCTCTCTCTCTCTCTCTGTCAAATAAATAAATAAATAAAAATCTTAAAAAAAAAAAAAAAAGAATTCCCAAGGCCTTAATCAGATTTGTGACCCTTCCTGATCATTTTGGCTCACAGTAAATGAGAGGTATGAAAGGGAAAAAGAAGGAAAACGAACGGAAACTACAAATGAGGGAAATTTTGGCAACATTAACAAAGCTTACTGTACCACATTCATAATCTTGTAACAATCTTTCCCAACCTTGGGGTCCTGAATATCCCTTTGGAAGGTTTTTTTGTTTGATAGTTTTGTTTTGTTTTTGTTTTTGTTTTTTAAGTCTATTTAGTTAAGTAAACTCTACACCTCACATGGGTCTCAAAATCATGACCCGGAGATCAAGAGTCACACGGTGCTCTGACTGAGGCAAGCAGGCACCCCTGGTAGGTATTGATATACGTTTGAATTAATCTCGGAATTTTAAAAATTCATTAAAAATAATTGAAAAGATAATAATTTCTTCTTTCTCAAGACTGCAGTATCAACTCCTGGCCAACAATTTCCATCTTGTCCCACAGACTGTGGACTTGCCAACCCTGGATTTTTAACCCAACAATTACATAAGCATGTATGTATATACATGTATATTGCATATATATATATATATATATATATATATATATACACACACACATATATATACCCCCTGCTACTCTGTTCCTCTGAAGAACTGTAACTTCAGGTTTAATACACACTTGAAAAGAAAAAAAAAAAGAATAAGAAGACTATTAGTTTATTAGTTGGGTCTTATGGCAAAAATGGAGAAGAAACATAGTATAAGTTGCCAGTTCCACTTTCTTCCCACCCCTGTCCCCCATTAGGATATAATCATGTTTCAGATGTTCTTGCTCAGGATGCATTTCCCTGTCTTCCACTACAGCCTGACTTTATCCATTTTTAGTTTATTTATAGGTTATTTCACGGAAAGCCTCTGAGTACAGCTTGGTATGAAAAAGCAGTTATAAAAATAAGCAAACTACTGTCTGCATCTCTCCCTCTGCAGATGAGGTCTTAGATCGGTGTGTGTGTGTGTGTGTGTGTGTGTGTGTGTGTGTGTGTGTCTCCTCTTCTGTGAATCAGAGTCACACTGTTTCTGACTGGTCATCTCCTGTAAGGCTATTAATAGCAGACATGCATCTTATTTTCACTGACTTATTTACTCCCAGTTTGGAGACCAACTCAACTAATTATGTCTTTTATAAGAGTCATATCTTCTTTTTTTTTTTTAAAGATTTTATTTATTTATTGGACAGAGATAGAGACAGCCAGTGAGAGAGGGAACACAAGCAGCGGGAGTGGGAGAGGAAGAAGCAGGCTCATAGCAGAAGAGCCTGATATGGGGCTCGATCCCATAACGCCGGGATCACGCCCTGAGCCGAAGGCAGACGCCTAACCGCTGTGCCACCCAGGCGCCCCAAGAGTCATATCTTCTTTTTGAGCAGGACTCAGTGAACAACAAGACGGCATGTCGGTTATTGTACCATTTCAGACTGAAACTGACTAAACGGCCTCTATTTTTCTTGGAGAATGAGCGCTATCAATAATCTTAAGCAATTTTTTAGACTACAGGCTAACACTTAACTTCTTGTACTTGTGCACCTTCTAGCAAACCAAAAAGTCTCTAATGCAAGCTATAATTCTCAGTTGTTTTACCTTAAAGGTTTTAATAATAATATTTCTGAAATTGACTGCTATTAATAATAGTAATATTCTTTGAAAAATGCTTTAAAAGTGCTTCCTTATGTGAGACATTATGGGTTAATCTAACTATCATAAAGGGAAAGTATATAAACAAAGCATAACAATACAGCACGACATGAAATATTTAATTGAATGATGATGAAGCATGATACATTTGAGCTGTATTCAGCAAAGTTTAAAACCAAATATTCATAATAACAATAAAATGACAAACTGTAAGATATTCCAAAAACAGGGGCACCTGGGTGGCTCAGCCAGTTAAGTGCTGACTCTTTATTTTGGCTCAGGTCATGGTCTCATGGGTCATGGGATTGAGCCCCACGTCTGACTCCCCGCTCGGTAGGGAGTCTGCTTCTCTCTCCTGCCCCTTCACCCTCACTCTCTCTCTCTAAAATAAATAAATAAATCTGAAAAGAAAACCTCTATATACAAATTTTAAAAAATTATACTTCAGGGGGCACCTGGGTGGCGCAGTCGTTAAGCATCTGCCTTCTGCTCAGGGTGTGATCCTGGTGCTCTGGGATAGAGCCCCACATCGGGCTCCTCCGCTGGGAGCCTGCTTCTTCCTCTTCCACTTCCCCTGCTTCTGTTCCCTCTCTCGCTGGCTGTCTCTCTCTGTCAAATAAATAAATAAAATCTTTTAAAAAATAAATAAATAAAATAAAATAAAATAAAAAATTATACTTCAAAAATATTTTATAAATAGAACCTCACATTAGCAGTAAGTTAATTATTTAAAGCTACACAAGTACATTAATTAGAAAGGAGACTATCAGATCATAAGTTAGTGTCCAAGAGAGTGACTGGAGACAAGTGCATCGAGTTGCCAAAAGACAACTGGCTTAAACTCAAAGGAGTAATTAAAATTTCAGCCCTCAATAAAGACGAGACTACAGTGGAACATTAGTCAACCATAGTGAGGCCCTTCACGAATAAACATAGATTAAGGAAAAAAAAAAAAAAAGAGTGCCCCTGGCCTCACTGTTCTTCACTTAACTAAGAACAAAGTGTTCCTGAGAGAAATGTATTGACTAAGCATGACCCAACCTTTTCATAAGTCAATCCTTTTAGGATGTTAATCTACCAGAACAAGAAAAAATAAACACATGTATGTATTTGTAAATGAACATTAATGCTGATGAATATAGTGAAAATTGTAAGCTCTTCTCTCAAAAGAATTGTCGTGGAAATAACACTCACCAATATTATTCCAGTATTATTTGAAACTGAAACATGGCAGATAGTCAACTTATGATTAATATGATACAGACAGGTTATCTGTCTAAGGAAAATGTAATATTTTTAAAAACTGTAAGTCAAATTGAAAAGAATATTTGGAAAAAATGTGTAATACACAGAATTACATAAAAATGGCCACAAACAACGGCTATATCTTTGCATTTTATATAGCTTTCATGGTGCACATAATTCAAGTGATTAGTACAATTCTTCAAAGTGAGCAATCCGCAAACTTGTTTAGGAAGAATTTACATAAGGTTGGTTTGTGGTGACAATTCTAGTGTTACCAGTTCACTAAGGGATTGAACATTGTGAAGCTTAATCTAGTTTAATAATATTAAAATGTAAAAGGTGACTGGGGATTTGGGACCAGAAGAGAAAAGGTATAATTAAAGCATTTGGAGGTTTTGGTTATGATCCATGATCACATACCTGGTTGATAGAAGGTTATTTTCAATCAAATTATTATGTGACACACAACATAGAGATTTCTAATTTCATATTCTTTGTTGAAAGAGTATGTCACTTCTCTAAGAGTATTAAATATCATCAAAATAAGCTCGGCAAAGAAGGAATACAGATCTGACCTGGATAAGTACAGTTATACATAATGGTGATAAGGTTTAGCTTATGCTATAAGAGAAAACACATTGTTATAGATCGTGAATCTGCAATATTATCTATTTTAAGACATTTTTAGTATCACTAATAAAAGGAATACTGTTTTCAATTATAATTATACATATTCATAAGTTTTATTTTAAAGATTTATGTATTTATTTTAGAGAGAGAGAGAGCATGAGCGGGAGGGGGAGAGGCAGAGGGAGAATCTCAAGTGGACTCTGTGCTGAGCAGAGAGCCGGTCACAGGGCTCAATCTCAGGACCCTGAGATCAGGACCTGAGCCCAAACCAAGAGTCGGATGCTTTAACTGGCTGCACCACCCAGGTGCCCCCATATTCACAAGTTTTTAACATGCATCATGATTTAAGACATTTTAAAATGTGGGGAAAAAGTGCATTTAGAATTGATAAAATACAGTTTTTACATCACAGATAAATTTATAACAGATATTTACAAAGAAATTTGAGTCATTGAGCACATAAGCCCCAATAATCTAACTAGTATATTTGTGTTTCTTTTCCTTTTATTTTCTCATAGCTCATACAAATTCACTTTTGTTAATGATGCCAAAGTCCCTACATGTTATGGATTGAATTGTGTCCCCCTAAAGACATTGGACGTTCCAGCCCGCCAGTATCTTTTGAGTGTGACCTTTTCTTGAAATAAGGTCTTGGCAGATGATCAAGTTAAGATGACGTCACTAGGTTGGGCCCTAATTGAATTCTGTGTCCTGTAAAAGGAGGAAAGCTTGAACACTAGAATAAAGGCACACAGGGAAAACACCAGGTAAAGATGAAGGCAGAGATTGGACTGAGGCATCTAGGTGTCAAGGAGTGACACGGATTGCCAGCAAACCACCAGAACTAAGAGAAAGGCATGGAACAAATTCTGCCACACAGCATTCAGAAGTAATCAACTGCTGACTCTTTGACTTCAGACACGTATCCTCCAGGACTCTTAGACAATAAATTGTTTAAGCCACCCAGTTTGTGGTGCTTTCTTATGGCTGCCCCAGAAAATGAGCACATTAGGATAATTTACTAACACTTCAGCAAAATGTTTTTGGTGCTATTGTTTGAATAACAGAAACAATTATAATTTGTTTCTTCTTATTCTTCAGTTAGGCATGTAACTTAATCAGAACCCTAATATTACCAGCATTTTTACACATTGCCTGCTATTAACGGTTACTCTCCACCTGCAGTATGATTATGTATTTCAAAAGTTGTAAATAAAAGATGTGAAAAAGAAATGAAATATTTACTGCTTCTAAGCAGGCAAATAAAAATCTAAAATCATGTGTTTTCTTGAATTGACTATTATTTATTATAGTGAAGTTTTCCGGAGATATGTCATGCTACACACTGGAATAGTTTACTTCTTTTAATACCTATGTGTCTCTGTATGGACACACATGCCTGCATGTATGTTTGTGTTTAGGCCTTTTGTGTGTGTTGAAGAGGGAGGCGAGGGCTAGATTTTCAGATGTCCTTCTTCCAGTGCATCTTTTCATTTGGTTTGGTTCGGTTTTGGTTTCCTTCAGAGGGTCTCTTCACATCTTTCTTTAGTTAGTGTTTAAAAAAAATCACATGTTTGATTAGACCCTGGTGCATCTAAAAAGAATCACTGTGGTTTAACCTTAGCTGTAATCTTCATGCTCAGAGGGTGAGTAAGGGAGGAGAGAATCCCTTACCATCCTAGTGTCTGTAGGGGAGGGAAAATAATTTCCCTTTACCCTTCTGAGTTTTTGGCTGAGACTCCTATAATAAAAGATAAGTTAAAAAGAAGAAAACAGGGGCGCCTGGGTGGTGCAGTTGTTAAGTGTCTGCCTTCAACTCAGGGCGTGATCCCGGCATTATGGAATCAAGCCCCGCATCGGGCTCCTCTACTATGAGCCTGCTTCTTCCTCTCCCACTCCCCCTGCTTGTGTTCCCTCTCTCGCTGGCTGTCTCTATCTCTGTCAAATAAATAAATAAAATCTTTAAAAAAAAAAAAGAAGAAGAAAACAAGCAAAAGTTTATTAGCATGTATACCTCAAGTATATATGGGAGATACCCAGGGAAAAATGAATGACTCAGAGATGGCTTAGAATTCCAGCTTATATAGCATGCTCAACAAAGAACAATACCTTTTCAGAGAAACGACAGGACATGGGAAAGCCATTTTATGCCTCCAAGGAATGAGATAGAGGCCAATTAGTAAAGTCTATTATGCAGATTCCTTTGGTACCTTCTCCAAGCTGATAGTGTCTAACTTACAGGGTGATTAACTTTTGCTCTTCCTGGTAGAGATGGGAGGGGGAACATCTTTGAAAAGGGGAGGACAGGGAACTTTTCTTATATCTTCCTAATTGCCTTCAGTGCAAAGTAATCCTTACCTCAAAATCACATATTTTAGGGGGCCTAGGTGACTAAGTCCGTTAAGCCACCGACTCTTGATTTTGGCTCAGATCTTGATCTCAGGGGGTGAGATCAAGGGGGCAATGGCTCCACTCTGCACGGAGTTTCCTTAAGATTCTCTGTCTCTTTGGGGTGGCTCAGTCTGTTAAGCATCTGCCTTCAGCTCAGGTCATGATCACAGGGTCCTGGGATTGAGCTCCACATCGGGCTCCCTGCAGGATGTTTCTTTTCTCTCCTGCTCCCCCTACTTGTGCTCTCTCTCTCTCTTTCTCTCTCTGTCTAGTAAATAAATAAAATCTTAAAAAAAAAAAAAAAGGTCCTCTCTTCCTTTCCCTCTGCCCCTCTCCCCCTCAAATCACATATTTTGGGGTGGCATATTCTGCTATCCTTCAGTTCAATAACTGGGTCTATGAAATAAGCAAAAACCATATTAACAGGAGAGAATATATACAAATTTATTAATTTTTAGTATTGCATGCATGGGGTTATTAAAGGAAAAATAGTGAATACCCACAATAATGGTGACTTGAGAGTTTATACATCATCTTAACAAGGGAAGAGAAGGGGCGATATAGGCAACTTAGAAGACAGTAAATGATTTTTAGGTAAAATACATGGGCCTTTTCTAAGGCTCTTTTTTCTTTTCTTCTCTTCTCTTCTCTTCTCTTCTCTTTTCTTCTCTTTTCTTTTCTGCAAAAAGCTTTGTTGTTTCCATTTGGCTGAGGGCTTGAGCAAGGCTGAGGCAGAAGCCTTGACCAGGGGCGGGGGGGGGCGGGGGCTCAAAGGCTATGGGGCTCTGGCTCCTACTCATGCTTAAGGGTGAACCTTCCCAGGAGATACTCCTCCAGCCCAGCCTGGGGGCGGGCCAGCCTGCGGGGGTTGGTCCGGTGGTCACCACCTTCCTGATGAGTTTCGCCTGCTCCTCTGGGAAGTGGCTCTCCAGGGAGTCACAGAGATGGCGGCGTCCACGGCATAACTCAGGGCATGCAGCTCCCAAAGGGCTTGGTTCAGGTTCTTCGCCAGAGCCCTGGCGGCTTCCTTGGCAGGCAGGGTTTTACCCCACTCCTCTTGGACCGGCTTCTCTACTTTCCCGGAGAGGGCGCACCGCGCCATGCTGGTTTTGCATCTTCGAGAGACGCTGCGCGGCTTCGCTTCTCTCGCCGAGGGGGCCCACGCCCTGCAGAGCCACATCCTCCAGGAGACAGAGAAGCCCACACGGAGGTAAGTGTGGAAGGCCCGCAGACGTCTGCAGGTTGGCCAGCCCGCGGAGCGCAGCCTCCGCCGTGGGGAGTTCTGACAAATCCGGGAGCTCATGGTTGGTCGGCGCAAGGAATTAAAAACAAACAATATCGTTTAGTTCCGTCCCGGAGGCAGAGGATAGCAAAGATGGTCTGAGGTTATGACTGGAAAGGAGGTTGGAGGCTGGTCAGAGGCTGGTCAGGGGCTGGAAGAAGGGGAGTCCTCGGCTCTGTTCCATGGGAGCACTGTCGAAGCAAGAGACAAATCCCAGGCTACTGGAGTGCCGCCCGTCCCCCGCAACTTTTTTTTTAACAGAACAATCGAGGTGGGAAGCAGGTGGTAGTGTGACATTGGAGAGCCCAGAACGGTGCGGGGAGGAAGCCTTGGATGTGGCTCTGTGTAACGGTGCGGGGAGGAAGCCTTGGATGTGGCTCTGTGTGCCTGGCTAGGGCAGGCCAGCTTGGGGCCCACTTTTGGGGGAAGCGGGAAAGGAGGTAGAAGCCAGATAGCCACTTACCTCTCCTGTTACACCCACCCACCGAATTAAATAAAAAGCAAATTCACAAAATAGAGGGGGTAAGTGCCTCCTCTGAGCCCTGGACTGTGCAGGGTGGGAGGGGCAGCGCTGGAGGACAGGGGAGGGGCCTTTACCTTTCTAGTCCTCGGTGGGCCCTCCCCAACACCATAGGGATAGGCGGCTTTGAACAGGAAACAAAACTTTTATGTAACTAACTTCACACCCTGACTTCCGCGGACATCCTCGGCACAGGTCCATCTGTGGGGAGGAATCCCGCGCTCAAAAGTTTTCTGTTCCTCTCACATCTGGAGCTTGCTCAGAAACAACTGCCCTGAGCTTCCAGAGTAGGTGGGAGGTACAATGCTTTGTGACAAAGTGCGTCTGGGCCCTGTGTGCGTTTCTAGTCTCTTCTTCTGAGATAAGAATCAGTCTTCTCTGGTAGATGAACTTCCTGGGGAGGGGATTTAAGACAGTTGAGTTCTCTTTGGAGGATCTGTTTTTCAGGCAGATCAGGGGAGTTCAGAGAAAGCTTCTCCCTGTATTTACTGCTTTTCAGGTTCCTTCAGCTGGAAATTATCAATATATCAAAGTGGCTTATTTGGTGATGGCATGTCAAACTACTTCAAGGTGATACAGTTCTAGAGAAAATACCTTTGATAAACTAAGTAAAAAATCAACATATGGAAGATAACCAGAGTGTTACAGAAGACCATTTATATAAGACTACTATCATAATGCCAGAGTTTTTAAAAAATATTAACATCAATATTTTCTGAACCCATACTAAGTAGTTCATTTCAGAAATAAATTTGAAGCAATAGAAATGCCTGTCAAATGCGTCAGTGATGAATTGAGGGATGCTATTTTATTTTTTATTGATAAGCACAATCATATGTTTATAACATACCTTCTAAACATGTCAAAAGATATACTCTAATTTGAGCTATATTTTTGAGCATTTCTTTTACACTTCGTGCTATTTTTCAGAATTACAAAGATTTAGTGTCCTGCGATAGAAATTACTTTGGAGGGAGCTCTACTCCAGAACAGCTGTGTGAGGAGCTCGATGGTCCTCATCTCAGCAGAATAACTGTGACAAAATTACAAAATAAGTGACCATTTGAAGTTTTTGCAAATTGTCCTAAGAACATACAGAAAATAAAGAAACTGTTTGAAAAACTCGGGTAGACCTCGTGGCAGTTGGGGCCCCTGTCTTCCCCCAGCTCCTAGTTAGGGGCTGTAATATCTCTGCGGGAGGGTCAGGCTGCCAGCGTTTTCCATCCTTCCCTGCCATTGGCTTAACTGCTTAACTGCACGGCCCCTACCCCCAGCTTCTGAACAGAAACTCAGATTTTCGCTCAGGGTGAAAGGCAAGCTATAAAAATGGAGAACACCAAAGCTCTCCCCAAGGGAACTGTCTTTATTTGGGACATAATTTGGGAAAGTTCAAGCCTAACGATGCTATAAAGTAAGAAAAAAAAATGGAGATTTTGATGATAAGCCATTAAGATAAAGCTGGTAGTTCCATGACAGCAGCCAGTTAATCACAAGCCAGCCGCTTTACCAAAGAGAACTAGGAAAAGAAACAGCTAAAAAGAAGCCGCCTGTGGTTGGAACAAAAATTGACCTCAAAATACGCATGCAAAGGGACCTAATTGTAACTGAAGTCCAACAATTATGTCAAAAACAATTGAGGGCTCAGCTGGCAGTTAGTGGAGGATAACAGTTGGGTGTGATCCCAACAGAAGCAGACAACATAGCAGGAAGATCAAGGAAAGAGACAAAGCTTTGCTAAAACCCCTGTCCTTCGTGGTTAGTGTGTGTGTGTTCAAGACTGAACTTTTTGAGGATTGGTATCAGAGGTTTTACACTGTGGGGAAAATAGACTTATGCACCCATAAGTACATACCACTAAACTAGTCCATCCGAGTCAATAAATAAATAACAAGCACCAAAAACAGCAACCCCCAAAGAGAGAGGGATCCATACCCAGAGTCAGAAAGCTGTCATTGTAGGGCACCTGGATGGCCCAGTTGGTTAAGCGTCTGACTCTTGGTTTCAGCTCAGTCCCCAGTATCAAGGTTATGATATCAAGCCCCACTTCAGGCTCCATGCTTTAGCAGGGAGTCTGCTTGAGATTCTCTGTTCCTCTCCCTGCCCCTCCCAATTGTGCATTCGCTCCTGCTCTCTCTCTCTCTCTCTCAAATAAATAAATAAATCTTAAAAAAAAAAAAAAGAATGCCGTCCTTGCAACTGCTTGCATGAGACCTTTGACTCCCCCTTACCACTAGACTCACTGCTAATGCTAATCTCTCAATGCTGCTGCCACACTTAATTACCATTGCTTTCATTATCAATTATTTGTGTGCCCTGTTTTTACTACCTATATGCTAAAGGTACTGGAGTTGGTCACACGTGGTTTAAATGTTTGTAATATGTTTAAAATGTTTATTTCTCAAGTGATCTATTACCTAAGATAAATTTGAGGGTGAAGAGAAGCAAAACATTTCAATGTACTAACACATTATTCCCTCATTTAAATATAACAAGTTCTTTGTAAGCGCTATTAATGATGGAACATGTGTCTTTTCATTAAAAAATATAATTTTAATATTTAATTACAAATCCTAAAAATGTTGATGGCTACTATATAACACAGCAAAAAGATGGCACAGTCCATACAAACTATGAAAAAAAATTTAAGAACACAATTTGAAACTTTGCATTTACATTCAGTATCTCAATACTGAGGACATTTATGAGAGTAGAAGACAGTGACTGCATACTGGAACTGTAATTTGTAGCCTTAAGAGAATTGGGAGCATTTAAAGATATCAAGTCTTTGGGAGAATCTTTTATTTTTTATCATTTTTTTGAAGCTCTTTCTCCAGGCACCAATACCAAAGGATAAAGAAACACAGTTCAAATGACAGCCACTTCACAAGCTTTGTAAAACTTGCGAAAAATACATTTCAAAAGAAAGAAAAACTCAAGTTTTTCCCATAAGTATATACCACTGGGTTCTGTTATTATTTTTGTTGTTTTCTCAAGTGAGAAGTTTAGGAAGGGAGCCTGAACAAAACAGAGGCACTAGTTTGTGTTATAATTCAAGGGGCTTTATAATGAAAATTAAATGAGATTAGAATGTCTAAGTACAAGTTATAAGGCTTTCAAGCAAATGCCTGTATTATTAAAATAGAAATTTAAAAAATGATTTCTGTTTCTCACATTCAAATTGTAAACACTTTTTTTTGTATCTTTCCATCTTCCTAACCTCAAATGAATAAGATATTTTTAGTTTTTTTGTTATATATATTTTTCATGTTCAACTTTATTATTTGATAATTTTTTTATTTTTTAAGTGTTGTCGTACGTATCACATAGCAGCATATGAACTTTTGATTAGATGTATTTTTTCTAGAAATTAATGAAAGCATTAAGACTCTTGTTCTCAGGATTATAATAAAACAGAAAATTTAGTCCCAGCATATTAAAAAGGACATCAACCTGATTAATTCATTTTATAAAATTGAAAATATCTGCTGAGATTAAATATTATCTTTTCTGAGTTGAATTTTTATTTCAACTCCCATTGTGGATTTTCATTTATTAAATAGCTTTAACTTCCAGATTTTTTTTGGTTTTCTAATCATTGTTTTAAAATTTTACAGACATGTTTTTATTAGCTAATTGTAGTTGGGAAGTCTAAAATGAATAAAAGGGAATAAGTTATTCTGTTTTCAACTATAATCTAGTATGTATTTATAGCAAATACCCAGTAGATTCAATTTAAGCTAATCTTAACCAATGATGAAAAATGAATTCACTTCCTTGTAATGTTGGCTTAGTTTGGTGTCAAAAGCACTAGGACAGCAAATTCTCGAGCCTTAACATACCAGAAAGAGAGAAACAACTTTTGAAATAGTTTTCAGAAGTCAGAAAGGACACTTATATAACCTTGCCCTGTGTGCTTGACTTGCATAGCAAACACTGAGTAAAGGATTTGATTTCTGTTGTTTCAATTCAGTTGTTTTGCAAAAACAGCTCTTGCCACTAGTAATGTAACACAGACTTCCAAAGTGAATCTGTTTAAGCTACATAGTCTCACAACAGAAATAACTTTTTAAAAGGTACAGTACATGCTCTAATGAGTTTTTCATAGGACCAGCCTATATACCTTTGTTGTTTAAAAGTTTCAAATTGCTTTATATTTTTGGAAGTGACAATATATAACAGGTGTAGAAAGGTGATCAAAATGAATTAAGATAGGTGTTAAAAAAAACATGATAGTGTTTCATTTCTTACTTTTTTCCAGTTTTATTGAAATATAATTGACATATAACATTGTGTAAATTCAAAGTGCACAGCATAATGATTTGATATAGATATATAGTACTACAATATATGATTACTACAGTAAGTTTGGTTACATCCATCACCTAAAATGGTTAACGATTCTTTTTTCTGGTGATGAGAACTTCAAAGTCTACTGTCTTAGGAACTTTCAAATATACAACACAGTATGTTAACTACAGTCATTGTGTTGTACATTACATGCCCAGAACTAATGTATCTTATAACTAGATGTTTGTATCTTATAACTAGATCTTTTCACCATTTTCAACCAATTCCCTGAAGGTCTCCCACTCCCCATCTCTGGCAACCGCAAATGTGATCTCTGTTTCTATGATTTTATTGGTGATTTTTTTTTTTTAAGATTTTATGTAACTCCATATAAACTAACACTCAAGGAATGAGGTACACCAAAACATTGGTAAATAAGATAGAGTCGGGCCTAGGAAAAATTAATAAATTAGTCAAGTGTTTGTTTCTTCTTTTCTTTTGTCTTCTTTTCAATTCATCTCTTCCTTGACACATGTTTTGCCATTTTGCTCCATAGCTATTCAAGACTTTCCAGGCACTGCTCTGTCTGTAGATGACATATAATGTTGCCTTTTTTTTTTGTAATCTCCCCCATAAATACATACCCATTTGGCATCTATTTCCACAGGTCCATTAGTGTTTCTAAAGTAAAGTTCATTAATCTAAAAAAAATAGTCTGGAAAAATGTGTTAATGGGTATTAATGGCTTACAGTTTGTCTTCCAAAATAATACAGTTGCTTTTCAAATAGGTTCTTCTATGAATATGCAGCATTAAGTATAAAGAATAATTATAGCAGTAGAAATTTTACACAGTTAAATAAATGGATTCTTTTTTCTTTCTTTCTTTCTTTTTTTTTTTTTTTTGTAATCTGAGCCTTTTAATACCTACTCTGATGACACATACTTTGGAAAGTTCTATAAAATACACCTCTGGTGTTCAAAAATGTAGCATGATGACTTTTTAGCCACATTCCAAACTTTGAGAGAATATTTAAAAGCTTTGGTCTAGGGGCGCCTGGGTGGCACAGCGGTTAAGCGTCTGCCTTCGGCTCAGGGCGTGATCCCGGTGTAATGGGATCGAGCCCCACATCAGGCTCCTCCGCTATGAGCCTGCTTCTTCCTCTCTCACTCCCCCTACTTTTGTTCCCTCTCTCGCTGGCTGTCTCTATCTCTGTCAAATAAATAAATAAAATCTTTAAAAAAAAAAAAAAAAGCTTTGGTCTATATCTGATGGATATTCTGGGTACTAGAATCTCCTCTGAATTTATTAGGGACCCAGAGATCCGTAGCAATATAGTGAATGTTCTCTTTCATATAGAAAGTAGAAGAAGACTTGAGATTTATTGCATATATTTGATTTATATTATATACTATTTTATTAAATTATATACTATTTTTCTCATACCTTAAGCTTAATACTATATAATACCTTAATATCATATGTAGCAGGTTTCTTATATTTTCTAATTTAGTCTCAACATTATTCAACACTTAAACAATGGTGCCAAAAGTAAGTTTATTGTCTTTTTCTACTTTCATTTTCTGGTGTCTGTTAAACTTGTTTCTAGAATTCTTCTGCATTTTTGAAATTAAAATTCTTCCTTTTGCATGCCATATCCTTTTTATTAGTTCACTTTAGTCACATTCTCCTATTCTGAAATCAAAGATCAGACTTTGACAATATAGTCATTGTTAATGTATTTGTATAATTTTCTTTAGCTCTTCTCTAGAGATTTCCTCTGCTTCAAATGCAATGATGAGAATGTCCGCCCCTCTGCTTATTCAGTGACAGTGACATGCCCATGATAATCCCGCTGTCTCTGAGCTCCACTATGCTTTCATTAGCTGCCTCTGCCTGTTGACTCCACTTCTTCGGGTTCTTCCATAAGGTTTTCCTGATAATGAAACAGTGGAGTGATTACTTTCCATCCTATACATCTGAATTAAGCCTTGGTTTAAAATGGATTTCCCCTAGCAAGAAACATGAATTCAATGATGCCTTTTGTGTTACACTATTAAACATCTTCCCTGGAAGGAGCATTTGTGCTTTAACATTTTCCCGTGTTCACGGTTACATTTGCTGTCCTTGTCTTTTAAAGATTTAAAGATATAATGTAATAATTATCAGTGAATTTCAAATTCAGTTTCTCCAGTTAAGTAAAAAAATATATACATTTATACATACATAAAAATAATTAAAATATAACAAGAAAGCCCATATAGTAGATCATATGGCTATGAATTGTTCTTCCTTTTCACTTTCTCAGTAATTTTCAAGATTTTCAAGAAGGCAACGTGCTACAAATATTTCGCGATACTTTAATATGAAATATAGCATACATACCCCTTATATATGTAGATATAGATGATACAGATACAGACACAGATACAGGTCAGTCAATGTTTCTTCAAGAATGCAGAAGCCTTTATCTGTTCCAAGAATAGCAGAGGTCAGAGGAGTCACTACCAACAATTTCAGCCAGCAGTATGAAGACAGATGGTTCTTAATAACTCTCTAGAAAGTTGCTGGAATTTATAAGGATCTTCGGGCAGTCTTCACAAATTTTGTGGTTTGGGCCACAAAAGTGAACAGTTATCCAGAAAGCCAAATGTGAGCTTCATATCTGTAACTGCCATAGCCACGTCTTTTCTCATTGTATACAAATTTTGTAAGATTACTTCTCATTGACAAATTTTGGAAGAGAGTAAGTGATGGTGAACTTCCAAGAGACAACCAGGGACAAATATACATACAGAAAACTGAACAAAATTGAAATGTTCATACAGCTGAGCAATAAATTATAAAGCAATCACCAATGTAAGTACCAATCAGATAAAAAAATAAAATAAAAGTAACACTGCCATCATCCATGAAGGTCATCTCATGCTTCTTCCTAAACTATTCTCTCTTTACCCAAGAAGGGATCACAATCACAATTTTTATAATAATTGTTTCATTACATTACCTTATTATTTTACATCTAACACAATAATTTTTAAATACAATAGTTTACATTGTCTAATTTGACCATTATGTAATTAGAACCTTAATTGTGTTGTTGTTGTCTTGCTTCATTTACTAAGCAATAAGTTTGTGAGATTTATTCATGTTGCTTTCTGTAGGAGATATTTCTTTTTGTCCAGCTTTTTTGGTTGTAAAGCAGACATAACATAAAATATACCATCTTGGCCATTTATAAGTGTATAGTTCAATGGTAGTAAATGCATTCACAATGTTGTGTTACCATCACCACCATCTTTTTCCATGATATTTTTTTCTTATAAAACTGAAATTCTAAGCCATTAAATAATAACTCCCTATTTTCCTCTCCCCAGCGCCTGGTAACCACCATTATATTTTCTGTTTTTATGATTTTGACTACTCTTAAGTGCCTCATATAGTGGAATCATACAGTATTTGCCTTTTTGTGACTGGCTTATTTCCCTTAGCATTATGTGCTCAAGGTTCATCCATGTTGTAACATATTGCGGAATTTCCTTCATTTTTAAAGCTGGATATTATTCCATCGTATGCATATATAGCATTTTCTTATAGATTCATCCACCAATGGACCCTTGGGTTGCTTTCACATTTTAGCTATTGTGAATAATGCTGCTATAAACATGAGTGTACAAATACCTCTTTGAGACCCTGCTTTAAATTCTATTGGGTATATACCCTAAAGTGGAATTGCTGGGGCGCCTGGGTAGCACAGCAGTTAAGCGTCTGCCTTCGGCTCAGGGCGTAATCCCGGTGTTACGGGATCGAGCCCCACGTCAGGCTCCTCCGCTATGAGCCTGCTTCTTCCTCTCCCACTCCCCCTGCTTGTGTTCCCTCTCTCTCTGGCTGTCTCTATCTCTGTTGAATAAATAAATAAAATCTTTAAAAAAAAAGAGTGGAATTGCTGAATCATATGATTGTTCTATTTTTGATTTTTGAGGAACTACCATAGTGTTTTCCACAGTGGCTGTACATCCTAACAACAGTGCACAAGGGTTTCAATTTCTACACATCCTCACCAATGTTTGTTGTCCTCTTTTTTTTTTTTTTTTTTGATAGGAACCATCCTAATGGATATGAGGTGATAATCCAATCCTAGTTTTGACTTGCATTTCCTTAATATTTAGTGATGTTGAGCATCTTATTGTTGTGCTTATTGGCCTTTTATATGCCTTCTTTAGAGAAATTTCTATTCAAATCCTTTGCCCATTTTTGAATAGGGTGGTCTGTTTTTTGGTTTTTGTTTTTGTTTGTTTGTTTTTTGCTACTGTTGTTGTTGTTTCTGTTGTTGAGATTTGGGAGTTCTCCATATATTCTGGATATTAATCCTTTACCAAATATATGATTTGCAAATATTTTCTACCACTGTGTGGTCTGCCTTTTTATTCTGTAGATAGTGTCTTTTGATGCACAAATTCTTAAAATTTTTTCATGAAGTTCAATCTATTTTTATATTGATGCCTGTGCTTTTTATGTCACATCTAAAAAAGCATTGCCAATACCAGTCATGAAATTTTGCCCTATATTTTCTTCTAAGTTATATATAGTCTAAGTTCTTATAGTTAGATCTTCCATTTAGGTCTTTGATCCACTTGGAGTTTATTTTTGTATATGTTGTTAGGGAAGAGTCCAAATTCATTCTTTTGTACATGGAAATCCAGTTTTTCCAGCACCATTTTCTAAAAAGATCGTCCTTTCCTCATTGAATGGTCTTGGTATCCTTGTCAAAAGTCATTTGACTATATATGTGAGAGTTTATTTCTGGGTTCTCTGTTCTATTCTGTTGGTCTCTATGTCTGTTTATGCCAGTACCACACTGTTTTGCTTACTGCAGCTTTGAAGTAAGTTTTGAAATCAGAAAGTGTGGATTCTCCAGGTTTGTTCTTTTTCAAGATAGTTTTGGCCATGAAGGGTCACTTGAGATTCTATGTGAATTTTATGATGGGATTTTTTATTTCTGCCAAAATCATCATTGGGACAGGGATTGTATTGAATCTGCAGATTGCTTTAAGTAGTATTGACATCTTAGCAATATTAAGTCTTCCAACCCATGAACATGAGATATGTTTCCATTTATTTGTGTCTTTACTTTCTTTCAGCAGTTTTTTGTTGTTTTCACTGTATAAGTTTTTTACTTCCTTGGTAAATTCCCAGGTATTTATTCTTTTCGATACTATTCTGTATTGAGCTGTTTTCTTAATTACTTTTTCAAATTGTTAATTATTGGTGTATAGAAATGCAACTAGTTTTTGGGTGTCAATTTTGAATCCTGCTACTTTGCTGGATTCATTTGTTCTGACAGCTTTTTTTTTTTTTTTTTGGTGAAATCTTTAGGTTTTCTACATATAAGATCACATCATCTGCAAGCAGAGATAATTGTATGTTTTTTCCTTTCCAATTTGGATGCCTTTTATATCTTTTTCTTGCCACATTGCTCTGGCAGAACTGCTAGTATTATGTTGAATAGAAGTGGTGACAGTGGGCATCCTTGCCGTATCCTTGTCTTATATAAAACCTTTCAGTTCTTCAGCATTAAAAATGATGTTAATTGTGGGCTTTTCATGTATGGCTTTTATTATGTTGATCTAGTTTTCGTCTATTCCTAGTCTGTTGAGTGTTTTTATTATGAATGGATGTTGAATTTTGTTAAATGCTTTTTCTGTGCAAATTGAGGTGGCTTATTTTAAGATCACTGTAGATTCACATGCAGTTGTAGAGGATAATAAAAGATCCTCCTTGTCTTTCACCTAGTTTACAGTAATAATCTTACAACTGGAATAATATTTTGAATATATCATTATGTTTTTATCTTCTACATTCTGTGTATACATTTTTGCCATTAATTCAAGATGTCTACCTGCTTTGGAATCAGGGAAAGAGAAATGGAAAGAGGTAGAGAAGCCAGGAGAACTGTTAAACTAGGAATGAAATAAAAAGAAGTAGTTAATTGACTCAACACTAACATTATACATAGAACTTTGAAGTAAGACATGATCTTTAAAGTTTTTACCTGAAAAATGGACTTACTAAATTTACTAATTGTGATTAATATATTAGGGTCAAATTTAGTGAACTAACATGAAATTTACATAAGGAAAGTTCCTCAAAATACAGGAATTGAGAGGGAGTTATTGTGCCCTTTCTGGCCCAAGGAATTATGGTGGGAAAAAGAGATAGAACTAGAAAAGACAGACTGATAAGTGTGTTTCTTCTCTCCACTCTCTTGCTTTTGGTTGAAGGAAAGTTTTAGGTGAAATGAAGGGAATATAGAGGACATGAGATTTTTGCATAGTGTAATCTGAATCTATAAAGAAATAGCATTTCATTCTTAATAGTAACCTGGCATAGCTTCTTCATAGTTACCTCAAAGTTAATTTGGTAGTACAGGATAATTATGTAGAGTGAGGGCAACTATTAAATCATTTTTAGGAGTCACCATCAAATTCTCCTTTGGCAAGAATTAGACCCAAATTTTCCAAAATGCTTCCAATTAATAATACAGAAAATAACAGAAATTAAAACCACCAGAAGTGCATGAGGCCAACTAAGACAAGGATCAAATGAAACAGCCTATGTTAGAAGACTGGAGGCAGTGACTGTCTGGAACATGAGAGAGAGCTGGTTAATGCCTAGAACATGTGACAGCTAAAGCAAGGCCAAGTCAGCCATGGACTACATTAGTCCTGCATAAAGACACAGGCCACAGATTTCACCATTCACAGATTCAACAGCAAACCCCTGCAAAAGGCTTGTGATCAAGACCATTTCTGTCTTAGTGGTTACCAGTTCACAGAGATATCAGACCAGTGACTCCACAGCAGAGATCAGGCAACATGAGGACTCTGTGAGGTTTTGAGGTTCTCTTTCTCTTTTGCTGCTAATATGACATAGGAGTCAATATTCCACATCACCCTGGAGAGGAGCAGAGAGAGATACAACTCAGAGAATAAACATTGCTTAGACCAACCTTTAAAATAAATGTGTTTAATGGACTAGAGTAAAATTTAGTATTCCCCCTGCCCCCTGAGTTGGCCTTGGAGATCAGATCTGTTACACATAATATAAAGGTATTTTCATCTGCGGATCTAGTGCATGATGAGTACATCTTTAATCCAGTTATGCACCAATTGATCTATATTTTCTCTCTACTCCACAGCTCAGCTATCCCAAACTAGATCCTTCACTGACTTCCTCATGTATTCACTAATTGCTTTTTACTTTTATTGGTACAGTACTTCCCTGTTCTTTACTTATGCAAATCGCCATATGTTCTTCAAAATCCAGTGCCTCTCTCCTCCACGGAAACCTCACTACTGATTTCAATCCATAAAAATGTTTCACTTCTCTAAAATATTATTTATGATTATTACTCAGTTTAACATAAATTTACAAAAAGCAACATATATTTCATAGTTCTTTCTTTCCTTCCATTTATCTCTTATAAAGAATATATAACCCAGTACCTGGGAAGGAAACAACAATTTTAGGATGAAATATCTTCTTGTGAAAGGCGGTGTCCATTGTCCTGTCTTAGAGATTTTCCTGAGTTTTCCATTGTGTCTGTTAGGCTCACTCTACTTAATTACATACATATCTTTGTGTCTCATGTACTTTCATGTGAATTTTTTACCAAATTTCAAGCCTTTTGAAGAACTGTGACCTGTATAAAATGTATGAAAAGTCTCTAAAACTAGGAATTGCTGCACAAAACCTGACATGCTTTTAGATTTATTTACTCTTTTAAATTAATATTGTCATTATGAACACTCAAAAAATTCATGCTATTTGGTTACATATCATAAAGTTATTCCTTTAAAAATATTACAAACTAAGCAAAGGGAAAGATAATTAATAAATAATTGAAAAATTCAACCAATTAATAATTTTACTTCATCAACTTGATACCAAAGTAGTTAATACAAGCTTTTGCTTTATTTTCTGTCTGATGTGTTGTTGGAGTGTTTAAGTATTATCTGGTTTCTTCTTTATGTAACTGAAAATCCTACAACTGTGGTTAATTCACTGTCAATTTTGTGTGTTTCTGCACAATTAATCATAACAGCAGAGAAGATATGTGTGATTGAGAAGAGGCAGAGAATGAGGATAATGAAATTTATGATCCTTAAAATAATGCACACATACCACATCAGTCTTTCTCCTATTTGTCTTATATTCACCTTGAAGAAAAAAATATAAAAAGATACATGTCACAGCTTCATTCCATATACTCTCTTTTAACACATATATGCACAATAATATTAGTTGATATCATTTTATAATGTTTTACAAATATTCTTATTACTTTAACCCATCTTCTAGATCAAATAATGTTTTACAAATTAAAAAATAGAATATATGTCTTTTAAATTCTACCTTAATCACCTCATATGGCAACTACGAATTTAAAAAAGTAAAAAATTGATCAGCATGCTTTGTTAAGAGTCCTATTCATTTTGGTTTCATTTCTAAATAATCACCCAAATTTTCTTATTTTTCACAGACATATTCCTAAGAGTGAATCATATGTGCTTCCTAGGAAATATATTAAATTTGAATCTGCTTATATTACTATGCTGAAGAATATATTATTTAGTATCAATTAAAACTCAAAATGTTGATTTAGGCCCTGAAATAGGGATTTTAAATCAGATGTTATTATAAAATGCAAGATAATTTGCCTTTGATCAACATTTCCTATTTTTTTTGCTACTTTCTTAAGTTTCATTAAGAGATAGATATATTTATCATAAACATATATGTATAAAAGATATATTACATAGTATATGTCTGGCTATAAATGTAGACTATATATGAATATATATTATTCTGTAGTTAGAAATATATGTATATAGTTGTAGTTAGAAATTGCTCCCCCCTATGAAGCATGAGAGACTATGGACTATGAGAAACAAACTGAGGGCCTCACAGGGGAGGGGGGTGGGGGAATGGGATAGACCGGTGATGGGTAGTAAGGAGGGCACATATTTCATGGTGCACTGGGTGTTATACGCAACTAATGAATCATCGAGCCTTACATCGGAAACCGGGGATGTACTGTATGGTGACTAACATAATATAATAAAAAATCATTAAAAAAAATAAAAAATAAAAAAAAAATAAAAAGTAAAAAAAAAAAAAAAGAAATTGCTCCCCCCTAAGTGATGCCGCATGACTACCCAAGAAAAAAAGATAAGACCTAAAAAATATCTTTATATAGTCAAAAAGGATATATTCTTTTATGGTATTTGTTAAACTTAATATGTCTCTCGCCATTTTAATAGCAAAATAGAATGATAATTAAAATAATCTCATTTGATGAGTTCATTTTTTCTGCTTTTGGCAATGAGACCAAAATATTTAAAATATGTTTTCTTAAGGAAGGACTATAAATATAATTTTAAATAAAATGTCAATATTTTAAGTACATCTGAGACCATTCTACTTAAAAAGATCAGTTCATCATAGTTGTGCATGTTCATTTACCCACACAATAATTTTTAAGAAATATGATTAGAATTTACCCAGCATAAATTATTTGTACTCCTCTCATTACTTGCTGCTTTTGGTGGCTGACATATCTCAATAAATCAACAGTTATGCAGCTCTAAAATTTCTAATGTACTGATTACATGCACATGATTAATATATTTTGATTGATATACAATATTTAGATTAAATATAAAACATCTTGATTAGATATGTTTTATTAAAATAAGACGAGAAATATTAATAAGGATGCTTAAGGAAATGCATTTGGAAAGCATGCTTACTGACATTTAAAAAGGATGTTTCCTAATATAAACACAAATAGCAGAGAATTTTAAATGCCTTTTTGGAAAGCAGTACTAATAATCTGAACTTTAATTTCTTACTCTTCACCTCTTGGGCTCATGTTTTTCATGGAGAATGCAGAATTGATTTGAGAAAACAAGAATTAATCCAAGTGTAAAATATGTAGAGCTGTTTTGTTGTTTTTATTTTTTTATTATGTAAAAACCAAACATCTTGGAGAAGTAGGAGGGGATGAGTCCCTGCATAACATTTTTTGGGAGTATAAAATATTACCTGACCAAATTTGAATTATGTGTTAGAAACCTTTATTTAGCCCTTAACTACCCATGCAAGACTTTTCCCTAGAAGTAGTGCTAGAAATACTCAGACATACAAGCTAGAGTTTGTTTCAAAGGCTGTTCACCAGAGTGATATTTATGTGAATGAAAATTCTAAAGGAAAAATAAAACTAATAGTGAACAATGTGGAAGTGTTTGACTAATGTGCTGCATATATGAATAGTTACGTATTAAGTAGAAATCAAATTTTGGTTAATATTTAATGCTAAGTAAAATACTGAAGGCACAAATCAGGTGAAAATTCAAAGATATAAAGCTATATGTGTCATCTTATTCTCAATTACATAAATATAAATCTGTGTATATAAGCATAACCCCACATATACACACATGCATATACATATATACAAATGCATTAATGAAAACAGTTCTTGGAAAGAAGTATGCAAAGTGTTAACAGCAGAGTCAAGATTGCTCTTTAAGTTTAAAACAATCAAATGTATTAAGTATTTACTATAGCCAGTAAATAAATCCACATTGTTTAGAAACTTCTCTCATCCTATCTATTCCTATAGCTCAATTTACATTCTTTAGATATTTGTAAAGGATGGTTTAGAAATGCTCACTGTTTTAAATTCAAGTATTATTCAGTTCTACTACTAACCTAGAAATTGAGGTTAAAGAAACTTAAATGTGAAAATATAATAAGACCTATGTGATAGGGAGTTTTAATTTGAAAATGAGATAACCACTAATTGGATTCAGAGTTTGGGAAAAAAATTATAGGACTAACTTGTCAGAAATTAATTGATGAAGAAATTCATAGGACAGTACCTACCATAGAAAATAGATGAACTGAGGCATAAACAAAAACTTTGGCCTTGGGGAAACATGATTCTGAGAATAGATTGTAACTTTTGTATTCGAAGGTATGCAATGGACCAGAGGACGGAATGTATTGGTGGTCATCAGTATGTAATGAAGCACCGTTGAAGAGCAGACTTCCTGAATTGTTCGGAGAAGGTGTCAGATAAGGTAAGTTCCAGAAAAAAAAATGGTTTATACTTAATTATTTGTAATATTTAAAGCCTTCGTATATCTATACATTACATGATTTATTTTTTTTCAATTTGTTTCTTATTTTCAATTGTTGTATCTCCCTGATCCAAATTAAGGTATCTAGAAACTGTGGATATATACAAATCCATATAATGTTTGATTATAGCATTATTCATAGCATAGAATGGCAAAAGAGTAGAAGGAGTCATAGGAAGTTTTGTGAAGGAGACTAAAGATTTTCTGTTTCTTCTGATTCTTTTAATGGTACACAAAAGGAAACCAAATACATAAAAATGTGCTGAGAAAAAAACATTTCCTAAAGTGCTTTAAAAAAAAGGTTTCCCCATAAACACACTACTCCTGTATCTCAGTCCTTAACTTAGATAACTGTATGCTCATTTAGTCATCTCTGCAATCACTTTTTTAGCTAAATATGTGTTTGTTTTTGAAAAACTATTCATAAGAAACCTAGATGTTAGACTTAGCAGGAAATCAAAGCATCTATTATAAATATGTTCAAAGTACAAGTAATAGAGTACTAGTGTAGTACGAAGTTCTGTAAATATATTCAAAGAAAACCATGTTTAAGATTTAAAGGAAAGATTGAAGACAGTGACTCGAGAAATTAAGTCAGCAAGAGATAAAAATTATGTTCAAAAGAACCAAATGAAAATTCTAAAGTTGAAAAGTTCAATACCTAAAGTAAAAAAATTCACTGTAGGGGCTCAACAGCAGATTTCATCTGGCAAAAGAAATAATGAATAAACTTGAGGATAGCCCAGAAGCAGTTATGCAATATGAAGAAGAGAGAAAAAATGAAGATGAATAGTTTCTCAGAGAACTGTGGGACACCAGGAAGCATGGCAACACACCCATAATGGACTAGACTAGAAGAGAAGAGAGAAAGAGAAGTGCAGAAAAATATTTGAAGAAATAATGACTGAAAACTTTCTAAATTTAAAAAAAAACCCTTAATGTACACATCTAAGAACATCAGCAAGCACCACAGAGGATAACAACAGATCCACAACTAGACAGCACAAACTGTTGAAAGACAAAGAGAAAATCTTGGAAGCAATAAGAGCAAAACAATTTGTGCTGGAAAGCACAGTAAGATTAGCAGCTGATTTATCAGAAATATTGTGGAACTTCGTTAAGGCTTCATATTAGTAAATAGTAAAGTAAGCATACAGATCTTGTGGTCTTCATTTAGGGTGGATAAATATCAGTGTTCCTGATTCAATGTTCAAAAATGTCTCACTTTCTTGATCTTTGAAACCAAGTCTATATAAGAAGAGTGGCTTGTCTGCATCTGGGTGTGAGCCAAAACTTGAGGAAATAGCCAATCCAAGAGTTAAATGAGAATACCAAGGTTGGTAACCCAACTGGTATGGCTTGAAATGGAGCTGGTGAGCCAGAGTACCAGGCATGGAGGAGGTAGTGAGGCAGAAACATGTTAGAATGCTTGGAGCAAATGAATGATAAGATCATCTGGGAAGACTTCGAAAGAGCACAAATGGCCCACAATTGGGTATTTTTTTTTTTCTAAAAATATGCACAGATAAACTGGCTCATTTCAACGGTCAGAGTTGGAGTGGTAACAGTGACTCAATCCCTTCCTGATAATAAAGGGACTCAACCTAAAAGACTGGAGAATCCACATAATCTAGTGAAGAGGTCGAAGGGCAAAACAAATATTATTTTTGAAAGACTGAGATGTATCTGCAATGTCATTATATGTCAAGAAAAAGCTTAAAAGTGTGAGAATTTTTTTTTAAATGTTGGCTATGACAAGCTAACTATCAAGAAAGCAACAAAGTGCTAGGAATATAATTCATTTTTTTAAAGTGACAGTTTTGAAAGTAGAGTGAGCAGATATAGACCAAGAAAGAGCAAATAGATTTCCTTTTTTAAAAGAGTTTTAAAACTTATTTTTGGGGGGGAGGGGCAGAAGGAGAGGGGAAGCAGACTCCCCGCTGAGTGTGGAGCCCTAAATGGGGCTCCACCTCAAGACCTTGAGATCATGACCTCAGCTGAAATCAAGAGTTGGGCGTTTAACTGACTGAGCTACCCAGATGCCCCAAGAATAGACAGATTTCTAACTCGAGAAGTTTGAGAAGACTTAAATCAATTGTAAAAGACTTACTGAAGATCTCGTGTCTGTATATAAGTACTTACATATGCTGTAAAGATGTGAGAGAGTAAAATAATTTGTTGGAAGAAAATCATGAGAGAAGTACGAGGGATTCAGAACAGGTGCAGGAATCACCTAGAACAAAATGAGAGACATTTTCAATCGTTCTACAAGAAGGAAGCAGTGTGGACTATATAGTTCTTTGTTAAAGTTGGTTAAGAAAGAAGTTAGAAACAAGAAAAATGTAGCCGTTTATTAAAAGAAATGTGACGCACACTCCTTCAGCATAAAAATAACTGTATTAATCTAAATATTTTTGGATTATATGGAAATGTATTTCTTGAGAATAAGAATCTAAGATAGTAAAAATCTGGCATCTGGTATTATGATTTGTAATACCTCCCAAAGTGTGCTTTAATGGCTGAAAATTTCCCTCTATGTCTTACTGTTATTTAAATTACATTGTCCATTAGGTTAATTGTGGTCATTTACTTACAGTCTACATTCAGATAAACCCAAATTATAGTCTTTGACCTAGAAGTTTTAAATATATTATTAGAGTGGACTTGTATTTTTGCAGTTGTGATGGGTAAGCAGGTGGAAGACGTCTGTCTAATCAAAATCATTCCTTGGACATATCCTCTCTGTGACACATGCAAAGCCCAAGTGCCAGATATGGGTCTTGAACATAGAGATGTACACTTTGCATTTTCACTGCCTCATTATTTTGACAGGGTGTCTGGGAGAGCTGGGATACACCAGCTGTAACAGGAGTTGTGAATGTTGGCACCCAAACACATAACTCTGGGAAACTGTCTTGGATTGTATTAGTCTGAGAATTCTAGCAGGTTATGACTCATCAATTAGAAAGTTTGCCTTATAAGTAAAGAAAACAAGGCACCAATATGATATTTCTATTTTGGGATGGCTCTCATTGTAAGCCTTGTGGCTACTCATAATTAAATATTTATGTGTGTGTGGGTGTATGTGTGCGTGTGTGTGTATACACACGTATATATAAATACATATCTATATAATATTCATATATTCATGTGTAGCATATAAATCTAAGTAACCACTATAGCAAACTTGACATTGAGTAACGGAACTCCTGTGAGCATACTGTGACTCTTAGATTTCAGCCCCATAGTAACTGGCATTTTGCATTCACGTTATTTGCTGCAAACAGTGCAGGGACTATTAAAATTTTAGGGTAATGAATTCCCTTTGGTTTCTCTCTCCTTCCCACGTATGCCTCCTATCCTTTCTTGCTGCTTCCTGACTTTTCTCCAGATGACAGTGGCAAAGTGCTGGCTCCCTTGCCCCTCTCCATCCAAGCTAGCTTTCTACAGTCACCTAGCTTCATATCCAGATATTCTCTTCTTACCAGAAGATAGTTTTAGTCTTTTATCTTAACTCAACTAGTATTAATTTGATTAAACATGTCTGCACATTAAATAAAATGAAAGCCAATTACACACATTTTGGTAAGACCAGCCTTACTGAAATAATCACAGTGAAAAACATCTGTATTCATGGAAAGAACGAATATCTCTATAGAAACATTTCAAGTCAGACGTCAGGCAATCTGTGGAGATAGTGTAATCTGCATCAGAGCAGAAGGGCAGAAGTCTACATTTGACTTTTTACCCATGTATAACAACACCTGTTTCATCTATGTGCAGAACATTCTCTGAGTAAAAGTATTCTAGCCCCAATTATGAAATAGCACTGTATTCCCTTTATGTTCATCTGACTTTACTTCCTTGTTATATTTTCTTGAAAAAGTTGTCTCCAAGACCTCCCTGGTGAGGTCTTTTCTCCACTTTTCTCCGCTTTCCCAAGTTGGGAAAACTGGCCTTTCCCATTCCCAAGTAGGGACTTAGGCTTCTTCTGTTTTGTGGTCCATCACTTAGCAGGGTGCCGGCCACAGGGTGTGCTCTATAAATTTCTGGTCAATGGAAACAGAAAACTTACATCAGTGACTGATACTTTTAGAAGGACCTTTTAAAACCTCTGAAAAACACATACATAACTTTGTGAGGAGCTCAGCTGAGCTGGAAAGAGCTGAATTCTCAGGTGTTCAAGTAGCTGATCAAAGCAACAAACCCAAAATGAAAATAACAATCAAACCTTTAATAACTTACTCTGATTGTATAAACAAGAGCTAAAACCAGAGATTGTGCCTAGTGCCCTGTTCCATTTCCCCCACCCTCGTGAACCTGAACTGGTGCACAGGTAAGGGTCAGGGGGTCAGCACAGATGTAGGGGGTCCTCTCACTGCCCAGGGAATTCCAAACCAAAGACTTCTGTGGTTTTATGGACCCTGGGGTGGTGGTGGTGGGGTGGGGAGTAAGGAGCAGGAGTGGCTTAGAGAGGGAAAGTACTGATTCTGAACCTGAATCAGAGAGGAGAAAAGAATCTTCAATATTTCCTCTCCTCCCCCCACCTTATAAGGAGACCTCTCGAGGTCCCAGATAATGAGACATAGGAGCGAAAGTGCATGGGCAAAGAGTGCAAATATGTGGATATGCAAATTTACAGAAGGGCCTATGTCCTTGACTGTGACTCTCTGAGACTCTAACGTGCTGGCTGTGCACGAGATCAGGTGTGAGGATGTGCAGCTTTCCTCCATAAAGGCTGCTAGTATAGCCTTTGTACTAGTCTATGATCAGGCCTGAAAAATCACACATAGAGTTTTTAACTAGGTATCGGGCACCTTAAACTCAAAATGAACTATTGAAATCTGCATACATTTTTCAGGACTGTTTGGGGTTGTTCTCTAGGGCTTGTTAATCTGAGTTTTACTTGTCTTTAAACTTTCTTCTGGGCAGAAAAAATTATAATATACTGCATTGACTGTGAACATTTTCTCTACAAATACGCAAGGAAGAAGACATGCATCATTCTAATAAACAATGTATATGTTTCTCCTTTATGAAACAGCTTACATAAATAGAACCCAGAATCTTTTAAGATGCTCTAAGGAAACAGGGAAAACCTTGCTTAATAGAATTGCAACATCCAGTGTTCTGTAGCAAGCCATTTTCTCTCTCAATGGTCCTTATGTATATTAAAACACAAGCAAAGTGTTTATCTAGGCTTGATACCTCTCCTAATAATCTCTTCTCCCTAATTTTGAAAATAAAATATAATATCTTCTCTTTACAAGTTAATTATATAGAAAAATAGTACTGCAGCCCTGAAGACTAGAAGACAATAATTAAGCAGATATGTACTGCTTTAAATATTTTGAGGCACATCTGGGATAAGTGATGACTTAGTCACTCTTCACACTTTTCTGACACTCCAGACGAGGCTTAGTTTGCACCTAATAAACAGTCGAGAATGCATACATGAATGGATGAGCTCTCTCGTTTTGCTGGGTTGTGTGCCCATCGTGAATGTCTCCAGGGAACGACTTTGCTCTGACATCCAGTGCTGTTATCACACAATTCTGCGTGTTCTTCTCCCATTTTCTATCTAGGTTGTAGTTGCAAATATATATCGTGTAAAAAGGAGGAAAAAAAAAGTTGGCAGTTATACAAAAAAGCTGAGGCTGTTTCTACTTAGGACGAAGCTATTTTATATTTGTTAAAAACATGTATGTAGAATAAGATAGATCTAGATTTGAGTCTCCACTGTACCATTTCAGTTTTGCTACCAAAAAAAAAAAAACTGCAAAAAAATAAGTAAACCACATACTTTTCTCCTCAAATGTTTTTGAGATGATTAAATAAATAATGAAAACAGAACTTCTGGTGAAGTCAGAATTATAGCTCCTAGAATTCGGCATGATACACTCTAATCAGAACCTCAATATGTAAAGCATAGTGACTATAGTTAAAAATGCTCCGTTTTGTACTTGAAATTTGCTAAGAGAGTAGATCTTAAGCATTTTCACAACACAACAAGGTAACTATGTGAGGCAACGGATGTGTTCATTTACTTGTGCTGATTATTTCACAATCAATATGCAATATGTCAAATCATCACATGTACACATTAAATATATACAATTTTGTCAATTACACCTCAAAAAAGTGAGAAAAAAAAATAAGGGAAACTGGATGTGCAGTATATGGGAACTCCCCCACCTCCACTTCTGTGCTGATTCACCTGACCCTTGACTAGTGCAGAGTTCCATGGGGGGACATGGCTCAGGTGAGTATGTTCTCCCTTTGGTTTTCGGCTCTTGCTTATACCACTGCAGGAAGTGAGTAAAGGTGTACCTCTCATTTTTGGCCTGTTGCTTTAACTGACTACTTTGATACCTGGCAGCTCAGCTCTTCCAGCTCAGCTGAGCTCCTGACAATAATCAGAAATTGAATTGAAAACCTCCTTTGTGCCAAGTCAAGAAGTATTTTATCTCACTTGATACTCACACCTTCCTACAGAATAAGCAAGATTTACCCTCCCATCATGTTATTTTACAGTTATATCTACTCAGCACACAGGATAACCCCCAAATGCAGGGCACCTGACCAATATTGGTTTTGAGACTGTGTCTGTGTCTCCCTAAATTATAGCAGTGTAGACCCCCAAATCCTAGGCAGTGGGCACAGCTTTGTGCAGCCTCATATTATTGGTAAGTGGTCCTATCCCAATTTCTTGCAGTGAATATTCATCACATGTTTGCTTTTCTTATTTCTTTTACTATGAAGGCATCTAGCTCTTAGCTACCTGTGTTTGCATTGGGGCCTCAAGCTTCATTCTACCTATTTTGTTTGTTTGCTTTGTTTTTGGTGAAGATCTTTTTCTTGATTTTGGAAATGGTAATGTCTTTTTATTTTGTCTTTTGTAGTTTATTTTCCCTTGGAATATATTTATACTTATTTGTCAGTAATTTTTTTGTTTTTATCTTTTGGTATTTAACAACAATGACTTTTGGGCTGTAGTTATCAGAACTGCAACCTCCATATAATTAAAGTGTTGGTGAATTGAGAATTAGAAGCAACCATATATTTTACTCATGATTCTTAATGAAGAACAATTAACCAATACTTTTGCCTTAACAATCATGCCTTTTTTTTTAAAGTCACAGTATACTTGACGTACGATATCATATTTATTTCAGGTGTACATCATAGTGATTCAGTATTTTTATATATTAAAAATGATCTCCATAAAAGTCTAGCTACCATCTGTCACTGTGCAAAGTTATTATAATATTATTGACTACAGTCCTTATACTGTACATGCTAACACCATGATTTATTTATTGTATAACTGGAAGTTTGTACCTCTTAATCCCTTTCACCTATTTTGCTCACTCTAACTGCTCCCCACTGTGGTAACCAAGAGTTTCCTTTATCTATGAATCTATTTCTGTTTTGTTTGTTTATTTACTTTATCCATTCGTCTTTCAGTACACACTGAGCTTGCTTCCATATCTTGGCTATTGTAAATAATGCTGCAGTGAACATAGGGGTGCATATCTCTTCAAATGGGTGTTTTCATTTTCTTTGGCTAAGTGCCCAGAGGTGGAATTGCTGGATCAAATGGTAGCTCTATTTGTAATTTTTTGAGGAATCTCCATATTGTTTTCCATAGTGTCTGCACCAATTTACATTCTCACCAACAGTGCATGAGGGTTTCCTTTTATCCACATCTTGGCCAACACTTGTTTTTTTCTTATCTTTTTGGTAATAGCCATTCTGACAGGTGTGAGATGATATCTCACTGTGGTTTTGATTTCCTCTTCCCTCATAATGAGTGATATTGAGCATCTTTTCATGTGTATGTCTTTTTGGAAAAATTTCTTTTGAAGTCAGGTCATTTGGGTTTTTTGATACTAAGTTGTGTAAGTTCTTTATATATTTTGGATGCTATCCCTTTTTGTATTTATTATTCGCAAGTATCTTCTTCTGTTCAGTAGGGGGCCTTTTCATTTTGTTGATTGTTTCCTTCACTGTGCAAAAGCTTTTCGGTTTGATATAATTTCATTTGTGTATCTTAGCTTTTGTTGCCTTTGCTTGAGGAGACTAGTCCAAAATACTATTGCTGAGACCAATGTCAAAGAGCTCATTGCTTATGTTTTCTTCTAAGAATTGAATGCTTTCTGGTGTTATCAAGTCTTTAACCCATTTATTTTGTATGTTGTAGAAGAAAGCAGTCCAGTTCATTCTTTTTATATGTAGCTGTTCAGTTTTCCCAACACTAATCATTGAAGAGACTGTCTTTTTCCCATCTTTTATTTTTGCTTCATTTGTTGTAGATTAATTGAGTGTATCTGTGTGGATTTATTCCTGGGCTCTGTAGTTTATTCCGTTGATCTGTGTGTCTGTTTTGTGCCAGCACTATACTGTCTCGATTACTATATCTTTGTAGTATAGTTTGAAATCAGGGAGCATGATACCTCCCACTTTGTTCTTCTTCTTCTTTTTCTTTTTCTTTTTTTTTTTTTTTTAAAGATTTTATTTATTCAACAGAGATAGAGACAGCCAGTGAGAGAGGGAACACAAGCAGGGGGAGTGGGAGAAGAAGAAGCAGGCTCACAGCGGAGGAGCCTGATGTGGGGCTCGATCCCATAACGCCGGGATCATGCCCTGAGCCCAAGGCAGACGCTTAACCGTTGTGCCACCCAGGCGCCCCTATTCTTCTTTTTCAAGATTGCTCTGGTACTTGTGCCTTTTTTCTTATTACAGAACTATATAAATGTCAAGTTTCAATACCACACACCTACATTTTTTTCAGTCCCACCCACATACATTTCAAATAAATTAATATAAGATACTTTTTTAGATTTTGTAACCTTAATAGCTTGATAACAAAGAAGAATCTTTTGAGGAAATATGGAATTTTATAATCAGAAGGAACCTTTACATATGTTACAGTAATAAGAACTACCTAAGGAATATGTCATCTAATTTCTGCTCATTCTAGCCTATTAATTCTCATTTTTCCTAGGGTTCATTGGTCTCTAGTACATTTCAGTCAAGTTCATTACCAACTAAATATGACTATAGGAATGTAATTAGAGAAAAAAACACACAAACTTTATCTTTAAATTTCAATGCCACACATTATTTTAAATCCCCAGAGAGATTAAACTGCATGTACAAAGGATTGTAACTCTGTTTTTGAACTCAGTTTTTGAATATTGTTCTGTAGGATATTTAGGCAGAGGCAATAAAAATCAGTTAACCTTCAAAAATTCTTAGGGTGCTATGCTCAATGAGAGAAATCAGACATGAAAAAAATACATATGGCATGATTTTATGTATATGAGCTGACCAAGAAAGACAAATCTATACAGATAAAAAGTGCACAGTTACCTAGGATGAGGGGTGGAAATGAAGAGTGATACTAACTGGGCACAAGATTTCTTTTTAGGAGGATGGGAATGTTCTAAAATTTGATTTTAGTAATAGGTAGAGATGCCTTTAGAATTCTATAAATATGCCAAATTCATTGAATTGTCAAATCATGGCTATTTTGATAGAAAAAAATCAATATAAAATAGTTGACATTAAAAGAAAACACATGCATTGTGGCTTTAGAGTGAGATGGACTTGGGTTCAAGTCACAGCTGTACCATCAATTGGCTATCTGACCGTCAACGATTTATTTCACTTCTCGGCACCTTAGTTTTCTCATCTCTAAAATGGAGGTAATAGTACCTACCCTGAAATGATGAAATAGGGCCCGTGGAGATAAGGTAGGTAAATATGTTATATCTTTTCTAGCATTCAGTTAATGATGTAAGATCTGCTTGAGATATTTGGCACGTCTCTGGGAAGGAAAAACTGGCCTCTTGAACCCACATCATTTTTTTATTTCTGCAATAAACATGAAGAGCTAGATCTAACTCTCCCTGTCAAATCTTACATATTTTTCTCAGTCTACACTAGAAGTTGCCAGCATTGTTTACTCAGTTAAAAAAAAAAGAAATTTCTTCTGCCCTGTGAGGATGGAGATTACACACCAGATGGAATATTAATACCAGAAGGGTTGAGTTTTAGTGCTGTTGTCCTTGTTGGCTACTGTTGAAACCTTGCTTACAGAAAGGAGACAGCAATAGTATCCTATTAAAACTTAACTATAGTTTGAACTGCTCACTGCCTTTTACTCACCTCTTTGTGAATACATTTGATGTAAGGGCTCCATGAGAAATGAAAAGTGCTGAGGCTCTAATTTAAAAATTTTGTTTCTCTTGGGCTAACAGGCACTACAGTTAATTTCAACTGTTGGCAGTAAACAACTCCGATGTGAGGGCTATTAAGCTGCAATCATTTTTAGAAAGCTGCCAGGGCGACAGAGCCTATGGTGCCAGCAACTCATTGAAAAGACTGAAGCCACAAATACTAAGAAAGCACAACTGAGCTCCACGGATTAATGAGATATAATCATGCAGTTCAGAGGAACAAAACTTCATAGCCTGTTTTACCGGATGTGATTTTGTTAAGCGTGCCATTAAATTTGAAAGCAAGGCATTAGCTAGTCTTTGTCCCTGTATCTACGTGTTTCTGAATTAAAAATAAAAAATATATTCAGTTGTAAACTCTCAGGATGTTCTAATGTGAAAAAAAGTGATACTCTTTTCCCTTGATGTTTCCACTACTGTTTCTCTTATAAAAACCCAAAGAGGTTTTGTAATACAGACACTAAATTGATTCAGATATGGTAATGCTGCATTTCAATACTTTTTATCATGTGTATACTCAGAAATATTAAAAATCAAACACTTCTAAGCACTCTTTTCCCCTTACTCCCACAACGATACTTTAAACTGTTTGGTGGTTTCTAGGCAAGGTAGTGTTGTGGCTGCTTCGTGCCATAGCCTTAGGCTGCAAATGCTCCATGCCCTCCAATTTTGTCCTTCAAAATTGTTCAAACTGTCTCAGTGCTTTGTTGAGCTGCAGCACCGACTCTCACATTCAGGCTCAACCATGTGAGCATCCCCAATAATTAGCAATCTTTCAACTTTTAAATAGCACATTGCCAATGACACTTGTGAAATGCAGTTCTTATTTTGGGTTAAGTACAAACACTTCTGCTTTTCCAAAGACTGTAATGAGTCAGAATCCAAGTAACAGATAGTCAGAAAAAAAATAAAGTCAAGACTGAACTCCTATCCTCAGGGGTTATGTATAATATTGATTACATATTATTATTATTATCCTAGCAGTAACTGGCATCTATTTGATAAATTGAAATTATCTACATTTGATCATTATTGAGTTATTCTTCTGAATGTGTTTTGCAGAGTTCACTTTTTGGAGTATGGTACTGGAGTATTATCTTTTGGAATTTTCTATTTCTGGAACCACTCTGAATATGGGGTTTGCCTGTATACCTTAGGATAAACACATAAGTAAGACTTAGAAGGATTGCCCCTAATTATGGGTGTGTCTATGATGGTGACAACGAAGATGATAATGAAATGTATGGTTTATTTTTAGTTATATTTTAAAAGACTTCACTTGTTACAGCAGTTTTAGGTTTTTAACAAAATTAAGAGGAAGGTATAGAGATTTCCTATATAACCTCTGCCCCCACAGACACACAGCCTCCCCCATTACCAACATCACTCACCAGAATGGTACATTTTTTACCCAAGGCAAACCCTACGTTGATACATCATAATCACACAAAGCCTAAAGTTTACCTTCGGGTTCACTCTTGGTGTTGTATATTCTATGAATTGAACAAATGCATAATGAAAAGCCATTTTAACTTTATGGAGAGTATTTTCACTGCCCTAAAAATCCTTTTCTCTTCCTATTCATTTTCCACCCCCACGTCCAATGTTTACTTTTTACCAGACTGCAAACTATGGATTTTCCATGAACTTTCTTATTTAGACCTTACAGCAAACTCCCTAGTTACAATTCATTGGGCATGGAAGTCATCTCATCTGAGCCAGTCCAATCAGATTCTTTTTTTCAGAAATTTTGCATTGGTTTGAGGTAGATTACAGAAATGGATGATAAAAACTAGTATGGCTATTACCAGACACTTCTGTTTACGTTTTCCCGTGTACAAAGAGAAGAATTAAATCACGCATACTAGGAAAAATAATAAATTAGAAGCAAAAATATAATACTTAAAGAGAAAAAATCCTAGGTTTTGGCTTTCTGATGATTTTCTAGTTCTTGTCATTTGTGAGACTCTATTATATTTGAATTACAAGAGATATTTCAGCATGTTTCCTTTCCTTACACTTGCTTCAATTCTGTTATTTGCGGTCCACAAAACCTTGCCTGAAGCTGATATTTTGATTATGACACACACACACATAAATCCAACATTTCTACCATCATTTCAGATGACTGAGATTTGTATTCCAAAGTAGACTGCAGTTAGTCCAGCCAAGAACTATATAAAGACAACAACAGCAACAAAATCAGAACGGTCAATATGCCTAGAATGTATAAACCATCCATTTGTTATTGCATTTGGGATCTTGTATAAGTAACTTACCACCTTTTGTATGTCAGTTTCCTAAACTATCCAGGTAGATATCAAATTATGTAAGTAGTTTCAATTGTGTTTAGACTTGTCAGAGAGTTATACAGAGGAATCTCAAGGATTGGCTGAAGGGGCCAAGTGGGTAAGAAGAGTGAGTGGATGGGGCTCTTCTGTCATCTGAAGGGCCCTGCTTTTACACATACACACATACTCTCGCACGGACTTATGATACTTACACATAAACATGTACTTGTCAATTCTATGTGAAAACGAGTGATTCCCCTGCTTCAAAATTATTGACCTTGTAATCTCTAAAACTAAATTCTGTTATTAGCATTCTGTGATTTTTCACATAACCCATATGATTGAGAAGAAAAGTTTTAAGGAACTAAACAGAGGCCAGTCCTTACCAGTGGGAATCTTTTAAGTCTAAATCGCTTTGCTTCAGTTAGAAGCAGCCTTTGAAATTAGAAAGAGAAATATCCAGGAATAGCTGGAGGGCTTGTTCAGGTCTTGAAGAAGTGTAAACTATCTAAGACCTGTGACCAGGAGTAGTTCTGAAAATAAAAAGTGCTCTTTTTCTTTTGGCTTCAACTGGCTTCAATGTTTTTTCTTCTAACTAAGACCCAGAGTTGTTTCCTAGCCATGAAAAGGTATAATTAACTTTTTTTCCATAGGTTTTAAAAGGCAATATAAACAGTGATAAAATAAAGAACAGTTGCTGCAGACAGTATTTTGCAGTAAGATAGCAAGTGCTTCTGTAAAATAAAATTGGATACTGAACAAATAGCTAAATGTCTTTTCTCCCTTTCAAACTTTATATCACTAAAAAATAATTAATACCACTAGAACAATGAGAATGGCATAGGCCATTAAGAAAATGGGTTTTTTATTAGCAAAGAAAAAAGAATATGGGGAGATAATATCACGAAAGACAACAGATAGGAAGCCCCAGGAATGAGTCCTTTCACCAAAACTATTGAGCTGGCAAGAGCTATCTGAAGAGAATTAAGAGAATGAGAAAACAAACATGGACTGGGAGAAAATATTGCTAAAGACACATCTGATATAGGACTATTAACCAAAATATCCAACAGTCTCTTACAACTCAACAATAAGAAGAAAAACAGTCTCTTACAACTCAGCAATAAGAAGAAAAACAACCTAATAAAATATGGGCCAAAGACTTTAACAGACACCTCACCAAAAAAGTGATACAGGTGTCAGATAATCATATAAAAAGATGCTCTATATCATATGACATTAGAGAAATGCAAATCAAAACAAGAGATACCACTACATACTAAGTAGAATGACCAAAATCTGGAACACTGACATCACCAAATGCCGGCGAGGATGTGGAGCAACAGGAATTCTGGTGGGATGTAAAATGGTACAGCCACCTTGAAAGACATTTTAGTAGTTTCTTGGAACACGAAACGTACTTTTACCATATGATCCAGCAATCATTGCCCTTAATATTTTTATCCAAAGGAGCTGTTTTATTTATAATTGCCAAAACTTGGCATCAACTAAAATGTCCTTCAGTAGATGAGTGGATAAATAATCTCCATAGTTTTGCCCTTCCTTTCCAGAATATCATATAACTGGAATCATATAGTATATAGCTTTTTTGGATTTACTTTTTTCAGTTAACAGTAGGCATTTAAGCTTCCACTATATCTTTTTAGTCAATTTTAAGAGCTCTTTCTAATGTTGTAGTTTTAGTTCAGTGGCTGTCTTCTGTGCTTCAGAATAAATAATATATTGTTTTAGTTATCTTTGGCTATCCAGCGTCTTGCAAAACATTTTTAGAGTGCATTAGATCATGTTAACATCTAGAGTTGTCAACTTGATTAAGGTTCCCAAACAATTATGTGAAATTTCTTAGAGTTTTCTAAAATTATTATTTTTTAACATTTGTTTAATTGGATTGAAAACATAAGTGTAGCAACATAGTTATTGAAATTTATACTTTTCTAAATGTGGCAGATTTATCTGCCACTGAATTTATTTTCTCATTGAATTATTCCCAGTATTGTCAAATACCAAATATATATATAATATATATAATTTATATATATATATAATTTATAATATATACAATTTATATTTTTATAATATATAATATATATTTTATATAATTTATATAATATATCATATATATTTATATATAATATATCATATATATTTATATATAATATATCATATATATGATAAAATTATTTCTGTAATTTCAATAAAGGAGAAAGACTAAAAAATAAACAACTAAAAAATATATGTGGAGAATCAAAAATCAAAGAATGGTAGAATTAGACAAATCACCAAGTAGATAATTTTTAGATAACCAATCCAGTGAATGATTGATTTGGATATTCTGCTTTTATTGTGTGTAGTTGATCAGTTTCCCTTTGTTTTTACTAGAAAGCATTATAACTACACATTATTTGTCTATACTGGTCTCTAAATAGCAAAACTTCTAGTGCTATACGCGGGAAAGACTAGAGGGAAGAGGTGTGGACTTGGGGAGCACAATATTATACTATTCTCATAAAGATATAAATTTATGAGTACATTTATAAAAATATATTCCAGAATGTAATTAATATGAAAAAAATCTTATGATTATATTCTATTTATAGGAATGTGTATATGCTGAAAGAGAAGGCTGTAGAAATCATCAAAAGGTAATTTTGGTTAGTATCACTGTAGTACCTAACTTTGCTGCCTGCTTTTTCAGTCCCTTCCTCTCTATGCCCCTGGATCTTCAGCAGCAGTTGCAAGACAACATAGATAAATTGAACACTCTTTTACGTTCCATCATGAAGAAAAAAATGAAAACTGGTTTTCATGGTGAAATAAGAAAGTTCAGAGAAATGGTCATTTGACTAACGGACCATTCAGCAAATTAGTACAAATTGACCAGTTACTGAAGTGGCAAAAATGAACTTGGATCGATGGAAGCTGGTCTAACAATCCCATAAACATAAACTCTTAGCACTTAAGTGGAAAGGAATTCATAGGGATGCAGAGGAGTACCACAAAATAAGACAGCCAATAAAAAAGATATTGCTGTTATAAACTTCTATTCACCTAAAAGAAAGACGTGAAATATATAAACCACATCCCACAAACTGAAAGAACTGCAAAAAGGTAGTGATAGTTTTTAAGAGGGCTCAATAAGAAGCTGATAGATAAAGCTGTCAAAGTTTTTCCAAGGATTCAGAGGATTTAAACAACATGATGAATAAAATTAGCCTAAAATATATTTTAGAACCTTTTATTCAAACAACAGTATACATTGAACATTGATTCAATCAAACCAGGAAATAGACTATAATATAAGACACAATTTGAAAGCATATTTTCTGACTCAAAATGCAATATAATAAGAAAATATTAAAGTCTAAATACTTCATGGATTAATAGAAAATTAGATTGGACATTGAAACATTTAGCAAAGAATGCCAGGAGAGGCATTATATAATACATAAACTTGTATATTATAACATAACAGAACTTAAAAGAAATTTTATAATTATATTTTAATACATTAATTAAAAAATAATATTTAAAATGAGCTCAGTTTTTAGATAACAAAATAATCAGTATTAAAGTTATGTAAATAAAAAGCAGTAATAAAAATACTGCAATGGAATAAAGTAGGGTCCAAAAATTTCAAAAGATGATTTTAGGAAACACAAATAGCTCTATAAGCAAGAGTGATCAAAAATAAATGGACAAGCAAAAATAAACAAGATTATGAGTAATATCCCCCATATCAGGCTAGGGATTAACGTCCACAATAAAAAAAAAATCTAATAAAAGTTGTAAGAAAAATCTACAATTCAATAAAAAAAATGAGCAAAGGAAAAAAGTAGAAAATTTATATGTGGAATAAAAACCTTTTGAAAATAGGGTCTATTGAAAATTGTTTGTGGGAAGGTAAATTTTTTGAAAAACCACCTTACCATCTTAGAGTGCTATTTTGCCACTGTGCAAACCCACATCCACTAATTCAAATTACAAATATATGCTAGAGACATTTGACGGATTTAAATAAGGAAACATAAGGATACTCATTTCAGTTTTTTGTAATCATAAAACTTTGAAAAGAATCTAAATATCCATTAGTATGAGAATGGTTAAATAAATTTTGGATATTCTTTTATTTATTCTAGATAGTTTTCAAAATGAATTTGTTCATTCTAAACAGTTTTCAAAGTGAATAGTGTTATATGAAAAGTAAGTTGTGAGAAAATACCATTTACGAAAATTTAATTGAAAATTTAAAATGTTTTTTCATAGACCTATATAAATAGTTAAATGGCCTTATACATTCAAATTCATGATGGTGGGGCGCCTGGGTGGCTCAGTCCATAAGCGTCTGCCTTCTGCTCAGGGTGTGATCCAAGCGTTCTGGGATCGAGCCCCACATCAGGCTCCTCCTCTGGGAGCCTGCTTCTTCCTCTCCCACTTCCCCTGCTTGTGTTCCCTCTCTTGCTGGCTGTCTCTCTCTCTCTGTCAAATAAATAAATAAAATCTTTAAAAACAAAAAACAAAAAAAAACCCAAATTCATGGTGGTGGCTTTTAGGATAGATACATAAAAGAATAGGATTATGAACACAGTGTAGGACAGTATTTTTTTATAAAAACAATCTGTATGGTGTGACTCATACTTTGTAACATTCTGTAAAAGGCAAAACTGTGTAGACAGGAATAAAGATCATTGGTTGCCAGGGATGAATGGGCAAAGCCCAGAGGATTTTCAGCGCTGTGGAAATACTCTGTATGATTCTGTAATAGTAAAAACTATGTAAACTCTGCCTTCGGGTGATAATGATATGTCAGTGTAGGTTCAAGTCTCCGTACCTTCATCTCAGTTGTACTGTGTACCTGAAACTGATCTAGAAAAAATGATGTTCTTAAAAACACCTGAAAAATGAGAAAATCTGAAAAATTAGCTAGGGTGGTGTAAGGTTTGGTTTATAATTTTGAGTAGGTGTGTTTGGTTTGACTGAAGTTGAGAGTAAACCAACTGATGACTTCTGGTATTGCATTGATCACAACTTTTAAGGAGAAAAACTCGAGGATCTTGCTGGCAGTCCTATACTCTCTGGTCTTGACGATAACTAAGCTTGCTGCCTAAGATGTTGTCTGTCCCCACAATAATAGGAGATCTGCACATGAGCAGTAACCCTCATTTAGCAGATCCTGCAACTGACTGTTGTTAATTCCAGTGCTTGCCTGGTTGGCTAGGGCCTCCTTGCCTCCCATCTGTGTTCTGTAGCCAGATGATGAGTACGTGGATAATGTGTTTACTGTCATGAAGTTAATCAGAGGAGAACAACCTGAAATAAATAGCCACGTCTGAGACTTAAATGACAGTCCTTCGCTGGGATAGACTTCCTCTGATACTCCCATTACAAATTTCATGAAGATTACAAAGAGTAGTTCGTGTTTCTGATAATGGCTATTGCTGGTGTGTGTGTAACAGTTTTGTTTATAAGTAAATTATAGGCTGTGTCCAAGAAAAGTAGTGATTGTACCTTTATTGGTGCCTGTTTTCTATCAGCCTGTTGAAGCAGTCTCTTTACCTTTGTATTCCCCTTCAAATGATTTTTAGTGTGCTGTTTAATCGTATACAAACAAACCAAAATCAAACCAAACAAACAAAAGGTCCTAACGTAAATAAAGGTATAGGATGGAGATACCTGGGTTGTTTTGTCGATGTTTTACAGTTTTTCAGTAGTTTGTTAATAAATATGCCCATATTCAGTGTGACCCTAGACTGCAGTGATGTGGGTAAATCTGGATGTATGCAACAGAGGGGAAAAACAAAACCAGAAACCCACAGTAGAGGATGGTAGATAACAATGGTAGGAAGTAGACACAGAGGAAATTGCATGGTTTACTTTCTTCTCTTAACTGATACACTACTCTACTGTAAATGCAGTATATATAAATAATATTTTTGATAATTTGCTATTTTAACATAGGGTAATTTCATGTTTTTCTCTACCTTTGTGCATGCCTAATTTCTGCATTACCATGAATTTTCCTGTTAAAAACCAATTACCTTCTTTTTGCTTCATATAACATTCTTCATTTGCCCTTTTAATTATCTTAATGGTCCTATAGAGTAATGCAATTATAAGAAAAATGAATAGTTTAAAATCTGAAGTCTGTCATTGGAAAACTAGTATGAGACACATAACAAGAGAATTCTCAGTAGGAGATCAGATGAACTGGGGGAGGCTTGTGCTTAGCTGACAATATTTAGGTTGTTGCCTGTTTTGTAATTTAAATTCCTCCTGCAGCTCTCTAAAGGACAGTAATTTAGATGTATCATTTAAACTTCTACTGTCACACTGTCTTCCCACAATTATTCAAGCTGAAGTAAAAAATTACTCCCGGGCTATTCTTAACCTGATATTTTATCAAATAAAGGGATATATGGATTGTTCTAGGGATCGTTTAAATAATAAATGAAAAGAATTCCAGATGAATACATTGTCCTTTAAAGTTAGAAGGGTTTCCTTCCTCAGAGGAGCAGCTAAGATCCAGACCCTCTCCATGTTGACTTCTTGGTGTCACCAAAAGGAACTAAATTGTTGTACAAATACAAAGAAAATAGGCATATAGTCCTCGTGTGAATTATTCATACTCAGTAAATGTATCACACAGTTTCCATCGAAATCTAAAGAACTATATAGTGAAATAGACACACACACTACTGTGCTCACCCACATTAACAAATATTTTTCCCTATAAAATATTTCATCATAAGACAAGTAGGAATAATTAAGAGTTTAGAAATTAGGAATCTTATGACGGACCAGTCTGGCTCTCACTGGTAAGTGTAGGAGCTTGAAATAAAAGTAATTCTGAGCTCATCAGTTAGCTCTGCATTTGATAGTTTCTGTAAAGTTTTCTCTCTCGTGCTTATTTTTTTCTTTCTCCTCCTTTAATGTAGAATGGCTAGTAAATTAATAATAAGAATGAAAATAAACATCTTCCATCGATTTTTTAATACAGTGATCATTAAGTTATTACCTCTCATCTTACTCCCTCAGAAAACGTTTATTTCCAAGGAACTTTGGAAAAGATAACAGCAATTTTTCGTCAGACTAACACAGCCTATAAGACCTGGTGATTAAATTCTACTTGGCCCTTTTTTTTTTTTTTAAGATTTTATTTATTTATTCGACAGAGATAGAGACAGCCAGCGAGAGAGGGAACACAAGTAGGGGGAGTGGGAGAGGAAGAAGCAGGCTCATAGCGGAGGAGCCTGATGTGGGGCTCGATTCCATAACGCCGGGATCACACCCTGAGCCGAAGGCAGACGCTTAACCACTGTGCCACCCAGGCGCCCCGGCCCTTTCTTTTTTTTTAAGACATCAACTATATTGTATGTTGTATTCATCATCAATTTCTTCCGACACATATCAGGTATCGTTGCAAACAATTAGGGCTTTGAAATACCATGACAAGAACACATAACAACCATAATACTGTCTCACTGGACACTTTGACTTTTACAGAAAAAAGAAAATGTACCTTGGTACTTGTAATCTGTTTAGTTGAACTGTTTTAGAACCCTGTTCACTTGATTGGTCCTGGGTTACTGTTTCTGTCATCATTTAATAAATCCACCTCTGGCTTCCTGTCTCTCCCAGGGCTTACTTTAATCCCTTTGCTTGTATATGCCTATGTAGACTGATCCATATTCTCTACTTTCTAGAGAAAGTCACTGCCTTTATCCTTCTGTCCATGACTGTTCATTGCTTCTCAGAGTCATTATGGTACTTACTGTCTCTCTCTTTCTCTCTCTCTTTTTATAAGTGTGGCTGTGTGTTTTACAGTATATTTTCTATTTCTTTTACCTAGGATTTCTTTGAATTAAGAGAAAATGGGGGTAGCTTTGCTATAGGTAGCTTTGGGAAATAAAGAGAAGGAATGGGTCTACAATGAAGGGATAGGCAAAATCATTGTTTTAAATAACTCTTTTTTTTCATTCTGATATTCAACATTACTAAATCCACTTTGTTGGGCTTCTCAGGTGATGTCTGGACAAATTATGACCATGTCAGATAACTGTAAATCCGTCACAGCTTCTAAGATGTTTTGCAGAAACCTTTTCGCAGTTCAGTCTTGCTAAAAGAGTGATGTTGCCAGTAGCATTAGAACAAGAATGTGGGAATCATTTCAGACCCTCTGGCCATGGTTGTAATATTGTTATGTAAGATGGAACAGAGTGTATTCATTAATGGTCTGCCCTATAATCCTGAGTAGTGAATGAATTGGAAGGTCCATCATTTCCTATCTATAGAGGTGGCCATGTATTTAACATTGGCTGCTAGATAAGTAGCTAATCTGTAATTTTGCTATCTAAGCAGGCAGAGATTACTAACAATAGAGTGAGTATCCAAGAGAAAGAAAAGATGGGATGATAAAAGTTGTATCTTCATTACAAATTTGCTGCAAGTGAGAAGAACCCCTTAGCAACTGCAGCAGATATTCGGAAGACCCCAGAAGACCTAATGTTGATGTCAGCAAAGGAAAATAGAATTGTTTCAACATTCCTGCCCTGAGGCTGCTATTTGGTTATTAGGAGCACACCACCATTCCCCTGAGATGCAATGATAACATCCACTGGTGATGAGGGATCCATAAAAATGCATTCTTGACATTAAGCACCACCAGGTTAAAGTTGCCTGTGCGTGTTTGTGCAAATATATTGGACTCCAGTTTGTACATCTTGGTTTAAATAAATAAGAATCTAGTGTAAAAGTAGAACACATTTCATTAATTTCATTAGATATCATTATCAAAATATTCCTATTTATTCAATAAAAGAGAAAGATATCTATGCTAAAAAATAATAGATGCGGAAGGTTGCATATAATTTTAGTTTTTGTTAATAAGAAAGGGAAATGATGAAGATTGCCTTTCATTAGAATATTTCAAAATACAATTGACAAAATGGTTTTAAATATCTTATTCAATAATATATACTCAAACTGCAGTTCCTTAAAAGTTTTATCCTTGGGTTTTAACTGATATATATAGAAACCTTTAATTGTCCTAGAAAACAATGCAGTTATATTTTAAAGAACTTAGCTTTACTCATCTTTTCTGTCTTGGCTGGTGAATGGTACTTTTCTTTCCATCTAATGACCTAGCTAGCCTAGGAATAAGTTTTAACACTAGCTGGAAAAAAAAAAAGGCTTACTTAAAAAAAAAACTTGGGGTATATTGGCCATTTTTAGCATAAATATTTCTGATAATGAAGCTTTTCTGTCATGGGACTCCCATGAGAGATGCATTCTTTCACAATAATCGTGGAATGGAAGAGATTAACTCATTATGCAAAAATTAGCATTACTCCTGCAGCAGCCCTCCACCACTTATGTCTAAATTCAAAATATCACAAGTCAAAATATCCTATTTCCATCTATCTACCCTTAACAGAAGTTTATAAGGCAGGAAAGACAAGTAGCTCTGTGCATTTACGATGCATTGATTAGTTATTGAAGAAAATGTTCGAATTTTTGGAGCCTCCGAAATTTTCATATTCCAGGGCAATAGAGCACAATGAGATTTGGGATGAATGAAGAATATGTTTCTTTTGCATCATGAGAGAAAGGTTAGAGGAAGTACAAAGATCTCAAATTGACTCCTCTAAAATTATCTTGCCTGAACAGTCCTTGAACATACATTTTTCAGGTTTTCAGTATATTAACATTTTCACAGACAAAAGAGCTCACGATCATAATTTCATTGTATTTTGTTTTCCTGAAATTGAATGAAGCAGTGATTCATAATTTTTTTCATATATGTTTTTTGTTTCAAATCCAAACTATTTGTTAGAGGCCTATTCATTCATTGTTTGTGTCTTCTCTTTCTCCTCCTCCTCCCTCCTTTTTCAAAGATTTATTTATTTATTTTAGAAAGAGAGAGCATGATTGGGAGGGGCAGAGGGAGAGGGAGAGAAAATGTCAAGCAGACTCAGCGCTGAGCTTGGAAACTGATGAGGGGCTAAATCTCGTGACCCTGAGATCACGACCCAAGCCGAAACCAAGAGTCAGATGCTTAACCAGGCGCCTCCCTCCTCCTCCTCCTCCTCCTCCTCCTCCTCCTCCTCCTCCTCCTCCTCCTCCTTCTTCTCCTTCTCCCTCTCCTTCTCCTTCTTCTGTCTGTAGCACAGTTAGAATGTTGAGTACCCTTATTCACTAGCATGCCTTATATTTGAGGAAAATGAAACATAAGAGTGAAAGGGAATGATAGACAATGCATTTGTTCTTCTCTTTTTTTAGTAAAAAATTAAAAGTAAAGAAAACAATAACATGACTAAAAGCATAAATGACAATTTTTAAATCTCTTGGAACTAACAAATCCTAATAATTTTGTTATATTTGCTTTATATTTTCAGTTAAAAATATAAAACATTACAGATAAAGTTGAAATATTTCATTTTTTTCTCTCTCTCTATTTTAATTATCTTCCTTTAGAACCAACTATGATAGAGTTAGCTGGTAAATCCTTTGTGTTAAATTTTTGAAAATGTCTGCAGTTAGCTTCATTTTATTAGCTGAGTATTATTTCTTCCTGATTAATAATCTTCTGTTACTCTAATTTGTTTGCTATTTTCTTCCCAGCTTTTAGGATTTTTCTCTTTATTCTTTTTTTTTTAAGACTTATTTTTTTATTTTACAGAGAGAGAGAGAGTGAGCAACTGAGGGAACAGCTAGAGGGAAAGGGAGAGAGAGAATCCTCAAGCAGACTCCCTGCTGAATGTGGAGCCCCAATGTGGGGCTTGATCCTAGCACCCCAAGATCATGACCTGAGCCAAAATAAGGGTCAGCTGCTTAACCCACTGAGCCACCAGGCACCCTTTCTCTTTATTCTTGATGCTTTGTTATTATACTATGTTATACTTTGTGTAAAAAATATATATATGTATATGTCCATCTTGCTTGGTACTTGGTGTGCTGTCCATCTAAAGAAGATAAATGAAAAAACCATCTGTTTCTTGTCAGTTTTGGGAAAAAAGTGCAGCTCTGATTGTCCAGGGTATTACTTCCCTATAATTCCTGCTCTTCACTCTTACGAGGTTCCCCATGTATGGGTGATGGAACTTCTCAGCTAAACTATCTCTGTGAACTACTCTGTTATATACATTTATTTATCTGCTTGTGGCTTGCTTAAAGTATATCCCAGTTTTAGAGATATTTTTTAAAAAATAGTTATGTTGTATGTATGTATACATAGAGATATCTATATATTTCAATCTCTACACACACACACACACACACACACACACACACACACACCACCCAGGTTCATTATCCTTCATACAACAGTTTTTTAATTAAGATCTGACTCTATTGATTTCATCAGTTCCTATTACTTATGAACATTATCATTGTGTGTGTGTGTGTGTGTGTGTGTGTGTGTGTACATACACATGCTGCCTGGGTCATGAGTTTGAGCCCCAGGGTCAGTGTGGAGATTACTTAAAAAAAAAGAAAGAAAGAAAAATATTTTTTAATAATGTGGGGATGTTTTCCCCAAGAAAAATTTGGAATACATGAAATAGTTTCATTTAAGTCTTGATAATTTTATTCCCCATTACATCTTTGATGTATTCTGAAATCCAGTGGAAAAATTGGAACAAATATTGTGCTTTGTGCTCATGGTAACTTAATGGGAGGCAATAAAACATGATGATTAAGACCAAAGTTCTAAGTAAAACTTCTCAGATTCCCACTTGGTTCTGTGTGCCTTGGGGCAATTCAGTTGGTATTTGTCTGCTCTGGATTCCTCATCTGAAAAGCAAGGATATTAATATTTTCTCACAGTGTTCTTCCAAGGGTTAATGAGCCTATACATACATAAGGCAATTGCAAGAGCTCCTGACACATGGTACATAGTAAGTGTTCAGTAAATTTCAGCTCTTGTTAACATAGGGTTAATATTTGTAGTTCTAGCTTATGGTGGTTTGGACACTATAACCACAATTTGGGTATTTGGTAGGAGTTTTTTCAAGAGCCAGTAATTTTGTTGGTCTGAATTAAAGAAAAGCATTACGACAAGTTACATTTTTTTCATATTTCTCTTTAAAAAGATAAAATAAAGTACGAAGTTTTCCCCGTGACACCCAAGCTGTTTAAATCATTCAACCAATGGCTATAGTCATATACAGGAAAAGGATATATAACATAGGAAACCTGAGTTAAGTACATTCTACCAATACATGATAACTAATATCAAGAAAGATTTTTCCTGAACTCCAATAAATTTTGCATACATGTTAAAATCCTGATTTACACCAAAGACTAAAACCTTCCTGTCCTTACCTTTTTATTCTTTATTTGTAAATGACTGCTCTCATTACTTCCTACATGAAGCCAATGGATCTTTGGGACTATGCATTTTAACCTACCCTGTAGGCATCCCATCATCAAAGTCTTTAAGTAGCAACTTTTCAAAACAATTTAGCTAGGATTCTGATTTTTGCCTAATTTGATGATCTGTCTTCTAAAGCCAAGTATAGTCTAGGTCTTCTTTATGATTTAACTGTATTCAGACCCTGCTTCTGGTCTCTCTTCCTGTTCATATGGTTAAATATAGAAAGGAAGAGTAATGTGACATCATGATTCCTTTCAAGTTTCTTTTACATTAATCAGAAAGTCTTACGGCAACATATCCTGGCTGTATTTATTCTTAAGTGCCTTCCATGTACATGGCACTGCTGTAAGCCCTAAGGATCTCATATGAAGAACATAGTTTATATTCTAGTGGGTGGGGACAGGGATAAACAAATGAATCAATGCCTATTTAGAACGTTATGTGGTGAACTGTTTAAATTATAAGACATGTGACATTACTATACAGTAAGGGAAATGTCAGGGTTTTGTCCAGTTTCTTATATGTGTGTTATTAATAGAAAATTTAGTATTTTACAGACTGACATTGTGTCTAAAAAAGACCATTCTTGCAAAAAACTACACTTTAAATTTTTCATGTATTAATATCTAAATACTTGTTACTAAATTACTTTGTTAGTAATGCCTATGTAGAAATTATTGTAAAAATTCTACAGAAGGTTGGGAGAGGAGCACCTGGGTGGCTCAGTCGTTAAGCATCTGCCTTCGGCCCAGGGCATGATCCCAGGGTCCTGGGATCGAGCCCCACATCAGGCTTCCTGCTGCACTTTCCCCCTGCTTGTGTTCCCTCTTTCGCTGGCTATCTCTCTCTGTCAAATAAATAAATAAAATCTTTAAAAAAAAAAAAAAAAAGGAAGGTTGGGAGAGAGGGCTAAAGAAAATTTATGCCACACATTTAAATAAATATGCTGAAGAAATGAATGACTACATAATAGTTTATCCATAAATTCCTTTAAGAGAGCTACCAGAAAATCTTGAAACCGTGTACAATAATGATAATTATGTTAACATTTTTCTTGCTAGATCTAGAGTTATTTAATTCACTTATATAGTTAAAAAGTTCTTATTCAGGGCACCTGGGTGGCTCAGCCAATAAGCATCTGCCTCCGGCTCAGGTCATCCCAGGGTCTTGGGGTCAAGCTCCGCATCCGGCTCCCTGCTTGGTGAGAAGCCTGCTTCTCCCTCTCACACTCCCCTTGCTCGTGTTCCCTCTCTCGCTGTCTCTGTCAAATAAATAAATAAAATCTTAAAAAAAAAAAGTTCTTATTCAGTATATTCACCATTTACTCAACACTCAAACTCTGCAAATGATTATAGATTGGGATACGACCTGCATTTTACAATACTGATCACCTTTTTCTGACAAGTATTAGCCAGTTAGTGTTTCTTGATACCCAAGTCATCAGAAACTTTTATAAGTTCCTTCTCAAAAGTTTAATAATATACCCAAATGACCTTATTTTTTTCTCTCCTTACCCAGCTGTCAGTTCAAAATGCCTGAGGCTGAAATAATATTCCTTGCCTGGAGCAACCCCATGCCACCTGCCCCAACTTGAACCCCCCGCACTTTCTTCATCTCCCACTCTTCCATAGATTATATTGTATTGTATTTGATTTTTTAGGTTGAATTTAAACTCCTGGTTAAGGTCATTCCTCCTTTTTTTAGATTTTTATTTCCTTTGCCTTTCTTCTTCTTCTTCTTCTTCTTCTTCTTCTTCTTCTTCTTCTTCTTCTTTTTAATATGTAGAAGCTAATATTTAAATTTGCAAAGATTTTTTTCTTCTCTGCCTTTTCATCATCATTATTCCTCTTAATGAAGAATTATTTAATAATTGCTAAGACGTGGTTTGTCCATTATTCCCTGTAGGAGCATAAGCCCCACATAGCTCAGTTACCTTTAATTTTAAATCTATTATAGTCCCACTAAAATAAAGTCAATAATACATCCCTGACAGATAAGACATCTTAATGCTGTTTTTGTCATTTGACTTAGTTATTAAATTTAGTATCTTATAGGTGATTCATAAAGTATTACCTACATTAAAATAACTTAGTAAAATAAATCTAGCTTTAAATGATAGCATTACATCGCTACTTTTAAATAATAAAAATGACAGTGTTAATTTATCTAGAAAGCCTTCTCAGTATTATTAGGGAAAGTATAGGAGTTATGTTGTGTCACTTCCATTACACAATTCTAATTTACAGAGAGACTGACCAACAAGCAAGGAAGCCTGTTGAATTTATTTTTCTGTATGAAAAAACAGCTGATGTCAAAATGGGTAAAATAAATAGTCAACCCGTGCATACTAGGTCTTCTCATCGACCTTTGCAGCTACTCTTTTTCAAGACCCCACCAGCCCACATAGACTAAAAAGAAGAAACACATACTGTATTTTGATAGACAAAGTTGGAGGATTCTTTTTAAATATGCTGATCTAAATATAAAACATTTCTAAATGAATATCCTCTAAATATAAAACATATGGAAATATAAAGCATTTCTCATTAAAAGGTCATTTTATTCTTCACTCATACTAATTAAAAGGGATATCAGTACAATCGATTTGTAATTACATATATGTGACTTATCCATTTAATGAATTGCCAAAATAATACAACTTTTTAAAAATCCAAATCAATTTATGTCTAATACTATCATGGTGGATTCTCTCCAACATCTCATCAATGTTTTCTAAGTGAACATTTTAAACAAATTCTAAAAAACATTGCCTAAGAAATGACTGCTGGGTTCACCTATGCAAGTCTTACAGTTTAAATAATTGAGCATCTACCTATGCAAGGATATGTGCCAAATGTTGGGAAAGACAAGGTCTTTCATAGACCAACTTAATAAATGATCAAGGAAATATAAATCTAAAAGTAGTAAAGAATGGCTTTTATGTGTGTGTTTAAATTCAACTTAAAATTTATAAAGAATTAGTGATATAATCCAGAGAAGCACTGAGAAAAGGAAGAAAGTGTTGGTTCAAGTTGAGGCAACCCTCAACCCTCAACCCTGATCAAAAGGTGATCAGAGGGTTTCTATAGACAAGGATCAGAAAGGAAACTTTTCCTACATGGACTTATTTATTCAACACATGTTTATTGAGTATCTACTGGGTACCAAACACAATTCCAGGTACAAAACTATTAACATTCCTTCTAATCAGTGAGAAAAACAAGCACAATGAGTAGGCAAATAATATAGTGTGCTAGAAAACAGTAAGTGTGATTTTTAAAAAGCAGGTGAGGGAATATAATAAAGTAAAGTAAGGATGAGAGTAGTGATTTATTGCACTAAAAAGTTTGGGCCAGGGTGGACATCACTGAAGGTCAGATTTGAGTCAAGTTACAAAGAAGAGTCAGTTAGCTATCCAGATATCTATGGAAAGAGCATTCAAGGCAGAAAGAACAACCAAAGCAAAGAAAGGTTTTAAGGTCCAAGTAGACCTCGTGTGTTTAAAGATTGGAGCTGGTGATAGAGAGACGATGCTAGACCATATAGGTCTTGGTAATTACTGCAAAGATGTTGGCTTTTACTCTGAGTGAAATGAGGAAGTACTGTAGAGTTTTGAGCTTAGGAGTGACATGATCTATGTTAAGTTTAGCATCTGTGTTGATCAATATATGGGTGTATATATAAATGGAGATGGATGAGATTAGAAACAAAGAAACATATTATAAGGCTTTTCAGTCTTCCAATTAAATGGTGATGATGGCTTAGCTCTGGTAATAGCGGTAGAAGTGGTAAAAGTAATTGGAATTTGAGAAAGTAGAGCTTACAGAATTTCCTAGCAAATTGAATATGGTGCATGCATAGATTAACTATATAAGTTATTGTCAAAACTGAGACTACTGTGAGAAAGAGGATATTAAAATAACCAATAAATATTTATTATAACTATATGTTAATTATATAACATGATTATTGGATTTTAATTAATTGAATTCTCATATTTCCTAAATAATATATTTGCATTAGCTTTCTACTATCTATAAATTACCACAAATTTAGTCACTTAAAACAGTACAAATGTGGTAGCTCAGATTTAGGTCAGGAGTTTGGATATGGATTAATTGGGTTCTCTGATCAGCATCTCACTAGCTGACATCAAGGTTTACATGGGCCACTATCTCATCTGAGGCTTGGAGTCCTCTTCCAAGCTCACTGGTTGTGGGCAGAGTTCAGTTCCTCATGGCTGACTGAGGTCCTACTTTCTTGAGGACTCTAAACTGGGGACGCTTTCAGCAACTTGATTTGCCCTCAGGTCCTAGCCATGTGACCCACTCCCAACATGGCAGCTAAATTAGTTAAAGCCAGCAAAAGAATCTCTCTCCAGTCTACTACAATAGAATCCCTTTTGAAACATGTTTTTTATAATTATTTTTATTTGAGTGTAGTTGACACACAATGTTACATTAATTTCAGGTTTACAACATACTGATTCAGCAGGTTTATACATTATGATATGCTTACCATAAGTGTAGCTACCATCTGTCACCATACAACACTATTATAATACCATTAACTATATTGCTTATGCTGTGCCTTTTATTCCTATAACGTATTCATTCCCTAAATGGAAGCCTGCATTACCTGCTCCTTTTCACCCTTGTTGTCCATCTCCTGCCCCTGTCAATTATCAGTTAATTCTCAACTATCAGTATTTATAGGTCTGATTCTGCTTTTTGTTTATTTATTCTTTGTTTTGTTTTTTTAAATTCCACATGTGCACGAAATCATATGGTATTTGTCTTTCTCAGTCTGACTTATTTCACTTAGCATAATACCCTCTAGGTCCATCCATGTTGCTGCAAATGGCACAATCTCATCTTTTTTATGAGTGTGTAATATTAATATATATATGAGTATGTACATATGTATACCACATCTTCCTCATCCATTTGTATATCAGTGGACTCTCAGGTTGCTTCCGTATCTTGGCTCTTATAAATATTACTGCAGTAAACAGGGGTGCATATATCTTTTCAAATTAATGTTTTCATCTTTTGGGGGTAAATATCCAGTAGTGAAATTACTAGATCATATGGTATTTCTATTTTTAATTTTTTGAAGAAACTCCATACTGTTTTCCACAGTGGCTGCCCCAGTTTACCTTTCCACCAACAGTGCGTTAGGGTTTCTCTTTCTCCACATCCTCACCAACACTCGTTACTTCTTATATTTTTCATTTTAGCCATCACTACAGTAGAATCTTGTATAACCTCATATAACCACAGAAATGATTACCCTGCCATATTCACAGCATACCTCTCATACTCTACATGATGGAATTATCCAGGATGCATGTAACAAGGGGCAAGCACCTTGGCAGGCATCTCAGAAATCTTTCCACCACAATTCATTTTTCAATAGAGTTTTATTATTTTAATTTTTCCAAAAGTTCTAGCAGTTTTCTTCACTATTACATTTAGTGGTGAGTAAATCGTTGTTGATGTGCCTGGTTAGATCAGGGCAGTTTGTGTTAAATAAAAGATATTCTTAATTTTCTGATGATAGTTGAAAAAAACAGATTATGTGGATGCAAATTGTTTCCAGGTAGGTATTATGATGGTGTGACTCTGTGGAAGTTACAGAACTAACAATGAATGATCGTATTTGGGCTAAGTTTGATGAACAACTAGCATTTGGGTGATGGAATATACTGGCTGTTACTTCGATCTCAAAGCCAAATTCCACTCCTAATCTTCTCTTACGATCTAAGCCAGACCCAGAAAAGAATTGCAAGCTCTTAACACAATAATGCTGAGATTAAAGATCAAAGTTACCCTAACAAATGGAATAATTTTTCCTCACATGAGAAGCTGCTGTGCTGTGTTCTTTTATGGAAGACACAGTGGCATCCCACAGTCAAATGGTTTTAGGACTACAGGGACATGCGATCCTCACATCCCCAATTAGGTTAGTAGTAGGCATCATTCCCTTTCAGTAGGGGCAGAGAAAGATCCTTTCACCACCCCCACCAAATTCCCAGCTCCATTAAGGGAATTCCACGATTGTACTTCAAAATTAACAAATAAACATAGGAACTTGCCACATCTGGGTGATTATTGGTTATAAGGGAATAAATAAGTAGACATCTGGAAAAATATGTTATCAATGAAGCTGTAAGAAAGAGAAGTGGGAAATTAAAGGTTGATTTATTAGCACCATTTTGTCAGTAAATTCTACACTTATGAAAATACAATAACAAGCTTATTTATAATATAATGTAGGATGAATTCAGAATTTTAATTCCTAGTTAAAATTTAGTCTTGTTCAAATAGAGAAAAATAGAATGAAAATAAACAGGTAATTATCATTATTGTACATACATGATCAAAATGTCAATGTACTGATTTTCCAAGATGCCTTTAAAAAGGGTGCTGTTCCAAGTTAAACCAAGCTTATTTCATCTGTTTTCCTTAAGGTCATACATTGCCAAATGGCACGAGAGTCCATCTCTGCTGTTCTCTTAACGGTGGTTGCGCAAGCTGTCTTAAGAGATCAAAGGAAACAAAGTAGAGCAGAGGGAAGATCACAAGACTTTGAATTAGAAGACTTAGGTTTAAGTCAAAGCACTATCTCAATCCAATCACTTAATTTCTGGGAGGTGTTTTTCCTCATTTGCAAAATGGACATTATAGAACTTATTCGGTGAACTTCAATGTGTTAAAATCATATCAAAATCAGATTATGTGAATGCCATTATTTGAAAACTTTAAGGAGCTTTAAGTAAGACATTTTTGTGATATTTTTTACAGTGTATTCTTTTTTTTTTTTAGAGGACTTTTTTTTTTTAGAGGACTTTTTTTTTAATTTTATTTATTTATTTTTGGAGAGAGAATGATTGAGAGAGAGGGGTGCGGAGCATGATCGGGGAGGAGGGGAAGAGGGAGAAGCAGACTCCCAGCTGAGCAGGGAGCCCGATGCAGGACTCAATCCTAGGATCCTTGGGATCATGACCCAAGCCAAAGGCAGATGCTTAACCAACTGAGCCACCCAGTTGCCCTTAAAGTCTGTTCTTATTAAAAAAAATGTTATGGTTAAATATTTTGTTTGTGAAATACCAGAAAAGAATTACTGTCCAATTCTTATACCTACAGTAATCCTAACATATGTTTCTTAGTATGATACTGACACCCACAGAGGCATTAACAAATCTTACACTTGCTCTCTAGTTCTAAATACTTCTCTTATAAAATAAGTTTTGAATGGGGATTTTCCAAGTTTCACAAGATTTATGAGCTCTATTGCCAAAGAGGTGATAAATTAGGGGGAAACATTTTTACTTATTGCAAATGTTATCTAGAATTTTACACTTTAATCAGAATGATTTATTCACTATAAATTGAGAATATAGATCATAGCTAAATTTCAGCATTTTAATTCTAATTCTCCATGTGAATTTTAATTAAACACAAGATTTTATTAATTTATTATTTATTAATTGATATAAAATTCACAAGGTTTAGAAATTATGTTGTATGGTTAATTAAGAAGTGTGTCTTTTTTAATGATTCATTTCTTCTCTTTTCATTTTATATTAGAGAGAGAAAGAGAGCTTGCAGGGGTTGGCAGGGAGGGGAAGGGCAGAGGGAGAGAGAGAATCTTAAGCAGGCTCCACACGCAGCATGGAGCCCAGCACAGGGCTCGATCTCACGACCTTGAGATCATGACCTGAGGTGAAATCAAGAATTGGATTCACTTAACTGACTGAGCCGCCCAGACCCCTTGATTCATTTATTTTCTTAATAAACTTTATTTTCAGAGTACTTTTAGATTTACAGAAAAATTAAAGATATAGTTTGAGAGCTCCCATATATTCCATAATATTTCCTCTATCACCAACATCTTATGTCAATATGACACATTTATCACAAATAAAGAATTACTATTACTAAAGTCACACTGTATTCAGATTTCCTTTATATATCTGTATCTATCTATCTATCTATCTATCTATCATCTATCTATCTATCTATCTATCTATCTATCTATCTATCTATCATCTGTAGCTTATGGCCTTTTTTTGGTTCTTGGATCCAATCCAGGATACTACATTACATTTAGCCCTGTTTCCTTAGGCTCTTCTTTTATGAGGATTACCTTGAGAGCTGAGGACTACTGACAAGTTATTTTGTGGGATGCCTCTCTACTGGAATTTGTCTGATCTTTTTTTTCCCCTTCATAGTTAGAATGAGGTTATAGTTTTGGGGCTGGAAAACCACAGAGGTAAAGTGAGAATCTCATCATCTCATATTAAGGGTACGTGACCTAGCATGATTTATCATGATTTATCACTGTTCATATTAACTTTGATCATCTGGCTGAAGCAGTATTTTTCAGCTTTCTCCTCTGCAAAATTGCAGTTTTTTTTCCTCCTTTCCATAATGCATTCTTTGAAAAGAAGTCACTAAGGAGTGCCCTAAGAAGTAGGAAGTTACACTCTATCACCTTGAGAGTGGAGTTTCTATACAAACTATCAGAATTCTTTTGCATAGGAGATTTATATTTTCTCCTGCATTGATGTATTTATTTAATTTATTTATATCAGCATAGACTTATGGAAATTGATTTTAGGTTTTGTATTATAACCCAGTACTACTTTATATTTTCGAGTTTGAATTACTTCGGCTTTGGCTATTGGGAACTCTTCCAGTTGGCTCCTAGGTGTCCCCCATCATTGTGTGTGTGTCTGTGTGTGAGTGTGTATATTTAAGCACTTCCTTACTTTCTGGCATTATGAAATGCTCCAGGCTAATAGTGTATATTTTCGGCTTCAGTTCTGGAATCAACCAGGTAAGAGCTCTGGCTCCTTTTATTGAAGAATAACATTAGATACCAGAATTTGGGTCCAAGTATGCTTATTGCTTCCGAAGTATCTTTGCACATAGGCACTGTGAGCTGATAGAGAAAGGAAATATACATGAGTATAGTAAGCTGTAGCTATAAACATATCTGTAAATATTTTTGTATGTAGCCATCTGTCTTAAAGTAAACATTAGTTCATACTAATGTCTCCAATCTAACTCATTAACACATGGGTCATTCTAGCCTTACCCACCTTGATTATCTGTAACCTCCCACTCCAACAGTGAGAAACCTGGTTCCCATCATCTGACATCCTTTTACTAAACAGTTCAATAAGTTCAAGTTAGAAATTATTAAGATGGGATTTTAAGAAATAAGTTTGGACATATTAAGTCTTATAAAGCTATACCTGTGTGACACAGTGGAACCCTCAGAAATTCGACTTTTGTTTTAGACCTATGACAACTTAGAACAATACTGTTCAATAGTTATACAATGTGAGCCACATATATAATTTAAGATTTTCTTTTAGACACATTAAAAAAGTAAAAAGAGGGGCGCCTGGGTGGCACAGCGGTTAAGCGTCTGCCTTCGGCTCAGGGCGTGATCCCCATGTTCTGGGATCGAGCCCCACATCAGGCTCTTCTGCTATGAGCCTGCTTCTTCCTCTCCCACTCCCCCTGCTTGTGTTCCCTCTCTCGCTGCCTGTCTCTATCTCTGTCAAATAAATAAAATCTTTAAAAAAAAAAAAAGTAAAAAGAAACAAGTGAAAAACAATATATATATAACAAAATAACTATATAATATATAAATATTAACAAATATAAAATATATAGTGGTTTTAGAATTGTCAATCCTTACTCTATGGATAACAACTTTATCAACTTAGAATAAAGTGCTCATGTATTGTTTCTTCTGCCTTTAATCTTATAGAATCCATTCATTTCCAGTACATTTTCCTCCATTTTTTTCAGTGAGATTATTTTATACGCATGCAAAAGTTACATTATTATGTCAAATTCTAGATTTCTTCTTGAATTTCTCAGCTCCTAAATGATTATTTATTTGACCACATTGAGGCTGACTTAGTGCTGAAAATTTCTATGTGTTTTGACAAAAAGATAATGTCATGTGTTCACCACTGCAGTATCACCCAGAATAATTTCAATTAAGACAATTTAAAATCCTTGTGCTTGGGGCACCTGGGTGGCACAGCGGTTAAGCGTCTGCCTTCGGCTCAGGGCGTGATCCCGGCATTGTGGGATCGAGCCCCACATCAGGCTCCTCTGCTATGAGCCTGCTTCTTCCTCTCCCACTCCCCCTGCTTGTGTTCCCTCTCTCGCTGGCTGTCTCTATCTCTGTCAAATAAATAAATAAAATCTAAAAAAAAAAAAATCCTTGTGCTTTACCTATTAACTCTCCATCTTAAACTCTTGTCAACAACTGATCTGTTATTGTTTCTGTATTTTTTCCTTTTCCAGAGTGTTATATAAATGAAATTAAAAAGTATGTAGTCTTTTCACACTGGCTTCTTTCACCTATCAATATTCATTTAAAATTCATTCATGCTTTTGCATGGCTTATTACTTTGTTATTGCTGAATAATATTCCATTTTTATTGACCTACCACAATTTATTTATCCAGCAACCTATTGAAGGATATCTTGGTTGCTTCCTATTTTGGCAATAATGAATAAAGTTTCTATAAATATTTATATACAGGTTTTGGTGTTTTCAAATCAAGTAGTAAATACCTAATAGCACAATTTCTGGAACAGAAAGTAAGATTATGTTCAGTTTTGTAACATGGTGAACTCTCTTCCAAACTGGCTATACCATTTTGCATTTGCACCAGCAATGAATGTGAGTTCCTATTGCTCAACATTCTCACCATCAATTGTTCCTTTCCATTTTTTTGGAATGAAGCCTTTAAATAGATATTTAGTGCTATCTCACAGTGTTGTAATTTACATCTCCCTAATGACAGATGATGTTGAATATCTTTCCATATGCTATTTGCTATCTGTATATCTTCATTGGAAAAACATCTGATCGGGCCTTTTCCATATTACATTGTTGGATTCTTTTGTTTTCTCATCATTGGGTTCTGAGAGTTCTTTATACATTTTGGATATATGTTCTTAATCAGATAAATGTTTTGCAAATATTTTCTCTCAGTATATAGCTTCTCTTAAAAGTATCTTTTGCAGAACAAAAGGTTTTCCATTTTAATTAACAACCAAGTAATTTTTTTTCCCTTTTATGGATCATGCTTTTGGTTGTTCTTTAAAGTAGTAGTGAATAATGGTAGACATCCATGCTTTGTTCATGATCTTAAATGAAAAGCATTTTGTTTTTCATCATTAAATATAATGTTAGCCAAAATTTTTTGATGTTCTTTACCAAATTGAGGAATCCTCCCCTCTATTCCTAATTTGCTGACAGTTTCTATCATAAATGGATGTTGGATATTATCAAATGCTTTTTCTGCATCAACTGATGGGATTACTTGATTTTAATCCTTTAACCTCCTGATATACTGGATTACACTGATGTATTCTTGAATGTTGAACCAACCTTGCATACCTGGAATAAATCCCATTTGGCTGATTGATTTCATTTTTAATATGATAAATAAAAATACTTATTTAGCAAAATTCATGTAGTTAAAAAACCTATCATAATTATTTAAGTACAACTTTATTATATTTTAGGCAATCTGTCAGATAGTATTATCATCATAGAATTCCATTACTGTAATTAAATTGATTAAAAGCTTATTACCAGGCACTGGGTGGTGCAGTTAAGCATCCAAGTCATGATTTTGGCTAGGGTCATGATCACAGGGTTGTGGGATCAAACCCGCATCAGACTCCATGCTGGGCTCTGAGTCTGCTTGTCCCTCTCCCTCTGCTCCTCCCCCTGCTCTCACTCTCTCTCTAAAATAAATAAATAAATAAATAAATAAATAAATAAATAAATAAATAATTTTTTTTTAAAGTAGTATTACCATCATAGAATTCCATTAAAGCAATTCAACTGATTAGGTCCATTTGAAAATTCAGAACCTTATATATATATTTTTTGTAACATGTATTTATAGATTTGGCATTAAAAAGACTAGAAAATGAAGGTGGTAAAAGCGTAAGTATTTGCTTTCCATATATCTCTAACGGCTAGCATCTACTGGGGTATTTACGAGGAATTACTTTAGAGATTTTTTTTCTTTTGTTCTGTTTTTGCTTTTCTCCTTTTCTTTGTGAGTAAAATATAATAGAACACCACATAGAACATCCATTTTCCTTGATTTGCTAATATTAAGTTTTTCCTGTATTTATCAAGAAAAATACAATTTGCTATAGTTAAAGCCATTCAAACTAACAGTAGGAATTCTTAATGTTGATGTAACTATTGATCATACAAACATTAAAATTATGTCTCCTGTAGTAAATGCCAATAAAAGAGTTGTACATTAATCAGGAAATCAATAGATTTGTCAATAAAAAGGCTACATTTGGCAGGATGATGTTGTCAGAAGACCTACAGTCTGAGGGACCAGAAACTAAGTAACTCAGTGATTGACCTATTTATTTGACTTCAGGCTACTCTCAAATTGTGTATGAAGAAATATAGATGTCCAAACAAAACAGAAAACTGCTTATTTCTCATTCATTTAATTTGAGTAACAGCTAGCTTATTATTGCAATAACCTTTACTTGTTTAGTTTCTAAAACACCTACGTTATATTTTGTATTATAATTCTACTAATTGTTCCATACTGGCTGGATATTTATGAGATCATTAATCACAATTTTCTCCTTTCCTACAAACCCTGATATTATTTATTTTGAACTACTCTTTTTAGCAATATTTGTTTCAAAAATCTGTGTCCTTAATTTAATCCAAATAAACTAGGCATATAGCTGTTCTTTTAAGAAATAGTCATCTATGAATGGGAATAAAATAATGTTAACAAATTATTTGTATCCCATGTATATCAATATAGAACTCAAAATCAAAATTTATATCATGCCAAACAAAGATTCTAAAAGATTTGTGGAAGCAAAGAAATAATTCTTTTGCAAAAGGATATCATAATTTAAGCGGAGAAAAAAAAAATTTAAACTCCATGTACCCAGAAGTTAAACACTGCAAAGAAGCATGAGATTCTTTGTTTTACTCAACTAAAGTAAGAAAAGGAAAGAAAATTAAAGAGTATTAACACTGATATTGGCATTATTATTACTAAAAGTTATATTTTATTGAAAGGAAATTACTTAAGGCAATTATAATTTTATTAAGGATGTCATTTCATGTGTTCAGGATGATTTCTTGTGATTAAATCTCTTTGTTCTTTCCAAAATGCTTCATAGTTTAAATGTCACAGATTACAGATGGCTCAATTAAATAATGGAAACATTTTTGACTTAGTCAATTCATATTAATTTTAAGAACTCCATATATCAATTAGAGTGTACATTTATTTTTTAATAATATGTAACAGGTGGTAAACATGCTCTTTGAAAACTTTTGATGTTTCCAATTCTGTCAGTATTGCTAAAAGTATATTCTGAAAAAAGTGCAAGCATAAGGAATCCCAGCGGCATTCACTTTTTAAAGGAAAAACTTAAATGCTAAATATTTTCAGGTAATTAAAAAATCAGAGTGTAGTCTCAATTTTTTAATACTATCATTTACTTGCTTTCTTTTTACTTTAAGTTTGAAACTTTAAAGGTTTTCATGGTCTTTGCCCACCAAAAGGATAATGGAAGAACAATGAATATTATTAGAACATTTTTTAGTATTAAGATTAAAAAATACTTTTTGTGTTAAATATGACAAAAAGTACAATGTGCTTTGTGTTTAAAGATGGGTAACAGTAAAGAAAGAAAATATTTGTAAATAAAAGAGTTGAAAAGGGGATAATGGTGAAGTCATTTGAATTAAATTGTGAATTAGTTTTAATTTTGCCTTAAGGGTAGAAAGACATAATTGGGAAGTTAAATCTACAGAAAAAAATGTAGTCTGGAAAGCAACATATTAATTATTTGAAAAGTGTTTTTGGTTTAAATTATTAACCTTACTGTTTTCTGTGATTAGCCTAGGTAATCAAAAGTGACAATAATTAGGTTTTTAAAAATATACATTTTGCACATATTGGTTTATTATTTCTATTAAGTGCAAAAGCTGTCATTAAATCATATAAGACCAGCAAAGTTAGAATCATTCACAGTGCTAATTACCTCTGTCAGAAATTTTAACAGGTTAATTATTTTCACATTGGAGAATCTTTAATTCTGACAATATTCTTCCTTGAAGCAATTCTAATTATATGGAATTTGAAGTTGATTTTGTACATTGATTAATACCACAGCAATCAAATCCAAGTGTTGAAAGAGTCTGAATCCTAAATCATTAAAATGTGTATTAATACAGACTCATTTGGAAACCAAAGAGATTAAATCACAATGTTTTTGTTTAGAACAACAAATAATGCAAATATTATGATTGCAAATTACTTATTTTACCTCCTATTTTATAACATCCCCTCTTGAAACTTAATTTTTCAAATATGAGTTTATTACACTCAAATTTAAGAATGTATATTTATCACATCGATGTGATTTTGGAGCTTGAGAAGAGAAATGCTGTCTGTTTCCACTAAATATGATACATCAGGCCTCTGTATGTACAGGTGGTTTATTTCCTGCTCTCTGGAGGACATTTGTCTTGCTAGGGCCTGTAGGGTGATAGATACTTCTTTATTATTCATCTTAATTAATATAATGTAGTGGATCAATGTGATGTGTTGGGATATCCAAATGGTTCAGATCTCTTAGTCCTATTAAGTGATGGAGGACAGAAAAGGTGATATAGCTCTGGGACAAAATTCTAAATGTGTATTGTTACCTATTCCATGTAAATATGAAACTGTGTCTAACCTCTGTTCTGTTAACAATACATAAAAAAAGAAAGCGCTCACCAAATCAATACTGCATTCTTGCATCCAAGGCCATAATAATCTGTTCTAGCAATGACTACAGATCTAGCACTGCAATTGGGGCTGCTACTTGTTTGAGTTGGTCATACCCTATGGTCATCCTCCAGGATCCATCTGTTTTCTACAAGAGCCAGACTGGTGAATGAAATGGAGATATGATGGGGACCATTGCCTCTGTATCCTATAGATCTTTATTAATTTATACTCTTTGGCTCAAGATACATTGTTGTTTTCTATTTACTATCTTGGCAGAGTGGCAGTTTCAGTCTTTATTTTGCGTTCTGTGTTATAAGAGACCTTACGCCACAAACCAAGTAATTGATGTGGGAGTTATGCCAAAAATTAAGTATGCCAATTGTAATTATACTTTTAGGTGCCGTAAAATGACTGCTAAGATGATTCATGGGTCCTTGTAGATCCACAGTAAATCTGTCCCTTGGTCAGGAGTCCATTATACGAAAAGTAAACACAAAGCCAAACAAATAAAAGCAAAATAAAATGAATAAGCAATTATTAGCTCACACAATCAACTGTGGAAAGGGTAGAGGTGTAAATTATTTTAGCCAGCACAATTCCAATAGGACCCCTTTTTATTTTTAGTTCTTCTTTTCTATTTTGTTCTGTGTTTTGGTTTCATTCTATTATGCTTAGTTTTTTAACTAAGCTGGACTCATGAACACCATTAACTTCTATGCTTATGTTTTTCCAGCTTCACCACCAGAGAGGATGAATTCTTTTTCTTTTAGGCCCCAATCAGAGCATATAGCTATTCAGTTTCCAGAGATGCAATGGCTACCAATTAGTAGCCCCTACTGGGGCACTGTAGTTAGAGGTGGACAAAAATAATCCCCCTAAAAGAAGGTTTTGTGCATAGAAGTATGGAGGAGTTCCAGAAATGATAGTAAAATAGATATCTACTAAAATGTAGAGTAGATTCTAAATAGTTCCCCACAATTAATTAAATGATGGGGTTCATCAGTAATTTTAGAATTATAATTTTAGGGTAGATTGAAGTAAATGAAAATGAGATAAAATATAGATAACATACTTCAAGAAAACCTTACATTCCTCTAATAGAAATGCAAAGAGCTTCTTAATTTCATTCACTTTTTAAATTTGTAGACCAATGTAACCTATTTAAGGAATGATAAAAACCAATGATTTTTTTCATTAAATGTTCAACTAGTAATAGTATTAGTTTTCTAATTATGCTTTTCACAAATCTGCTTTCATGTAAACCCTACAGGAAATTTAACTTCAGATGACATTACTGCTTATGGAGAGAATAACAAATATTTCCTCACCAGTGTCTGTAATAATATTGGAAAATATTGCGTATTTCCCAAAATTGGAATAAGCCTATTATATAGGGAGACATCAGGGATTTTTTGTTTTTGCAGAACTTGATTTCCAACATTTATATTTTATATAAAACTATTATTGTGAGAATTTAGTACCAAAGTCTAAATGATTCAGAGACATATAATATAGTTAAACGACTTGATCTCTGCAGATATTAAAGTCCTTTTCTCTTTAAGTTACTAACATTTTATCTTTACTTAACTCTCCAAACTATCCTTATTTTTCAAGTGATTCTTTTACTGCCATTACTCTTCCAACAATGACTATTACTGCTGGATACCAAACTTTCAGCTAAAAAATAAACTTCAAATAAATAAATAATAAAATGCATTATGAATAATCAGAGTTACAGATCTACATCATTAGGTTCCAAATATATTCTTATTTTTATTATTGATAAGTGATAATTGATATTAAATATTATGTCCTTTTTAAAATGTGCCCATAACTAATGTATTTGAAAATGTCATTGCAGTAATATAATTCACATTCTCTAATAATTTTCTACCTTCTTCATTCTGCATTCATTTTAGAAATATTCATAGAGTAGGAATGGGAAACTATTGCACGTTCTCTCAAATATCTTCTAATCTGCATTTCCCAATCTCCTGTTAACAGAGTATAGTTCTTAGGCATAGGGTATATTAATTTTCCATTGATTTCCATTTTTTCCCCTAGTAAATTAGACATATGTGCAAGCAATTGAGACAATGGACTCAAACACTTTAAGCTGCAGGAGAGCAAGTGCCATGTCTTCCAATTCTCCTTTCTACAGCTAGTACCTTGTACAATGGAAGTTCTTATATATTTCCATTGAATTGGATTTGATAATTAATTGAATTGGGTTTGATAATATTAGTGCAAAACATTTACTAAGACAAAGGGGACTGTATATATTCAGTTTAATACCTACAGTTAATTGCATTTATCTGTTAATATTGCCCTGAGCTATAACCTGGTCATGAATGAAACACAGAAATTTAGAAAGAAAGAAAGAAAAGATTAAGAAGACACAGTATAAACAATGCATAATTATGTTAGTCATAATTAGGTATTCAACATACAACGCTGCTTTTTTTTTTTTTTTCAGGTATTTTTCTAGCCATCATTTCTAGTCAGCATAGATATCCATGCAGGTAATTTTGAGATAAAGAAGTATATCATGGAAAATATCTGTGTGACATAACTTTAAGACACATAACATCTAACCCAAATGAACTTTGTGACACATTCACACAAGAAATGATCTTATGACCCTAAGATTATGACCTGAGCCAAAATAAGAGTTGGACACTACTGACTAAGCCACCCAGGTGTCCTGAATTCTCTGTTTTAATAAAGTCTGTATTCTACATTTTGATAGAATTCCTAAATTGTTAATTGGTTCTAAAAATAACATCCTTTTTTTATCTGTTAACTAAGTAAATTAAAGCTACTTACGTAACCTGTTTGACTCTGAATACAATCTATGATACTTTAAAATTATAAGAAGAATTGGTACCCAGTGACGTTTTATGCTGAATAAAACGTTTTATACCTGAATATTAGGTACACTTTTAGTCTCTGGAAGAGAAAAGTTACTTCCACTGTAAAATGGTCAGTATTGTAAACATGTCTTTTGCTGAGTTCTAATTCTCAGTACCAATTAGCATAGTTTATGACTTTATTTGGATGATCTCCAAATTTATATCCATGCCGCTACACTTCATAATTACTTTATTTAAAGAGGTTTCATCAGACCCTTGCCACTTAGAGGTGGTCTGTTATCAACTTCTGGAATTACTACATATATTAAGCTGATGTCAACACTACAGATTTTTAATTGTTACAAAATATTTGTATCATTTCCTCATATTTCCAAGTACCATAGTCATTCATTGCCAGACCTCCATGTCACTATTCAAATCAGACAGAAAAAACTCTAGGGAAAGAGGCAGCCAAGGCCAAACATATGTTGCCACCACCCTCTCTTAGAGTAGTAACTTGGTGATAAACATGGATGTATACAAAAGAAAGAAATAGGGGACCTATAAATGTATGCATTCTTATTTCATTCCCAATGTAGATAATTTCAACTGTACTCCCGTTCTCAAAAAATGTCTCTCATTTTACACTCAACTACCCCGGTGGAGAGAATCTTGCTAGATGTTAATGCTTGAGTGGCTGAGGTGGTGCAAGTGAAGTTTTGCATCGTAAGATAGAAACCGCCAGAAAAACCGAGACAGACATTTAGGACCTATATGAAAGAACTTACAAGAAGAATTTATTCGAAACCCAAGAATCTCAGGTACAAAATATGCAGGCAAATTTGTATAATGATGAAGAAAGCAGCTTTTGCAGTGAGGCTGACTTGACTGGCATCCCTGCTCTGTCCCTTGGTAGTTGTGGGATCATGGAGAAGTTATTTAATGCCGCTGGGTCTCATTCATATATTAATGCATTTGAAATATGATAGTGAGTGTATACTGGACCAACACAATGCTAGGAATAAAATCTTGTAAAAGTCAAATACACATTTTCGTTATTGGAACATACATTGGGAAAGGTATATCACATCCAATTAAAAATCAATCATTAATGAATTCACAACAGACTTTGGTAAGAGCTTGCAAAGAGAAGATACAGAGTACCAGCATAGAGAACGATATTGCAAACTATATAAAAGGAGGTTCAGGTAAAGCCTCTTGAGGGAGTTGGACCTGAAGAATAAAAACTACAATATCTCTAGAATAGAGAATTTGGTGTACACATTGATTGAAAAAAAATTTCTATAAAAATTTTTAGCATAGTTTCTGGTACAACATAAACACTCAAAATTGGGGTATAGTAATATTATTATTTTTGTGATCACTATTATTATCATGTTCTATTTGAAAATTGCACCAGAAAATATGTATTAAGGACCTCTTGGGATGCATGTCTGACCTACATGTGGCTGACCGCCTTGGGGTTTGGAGTTTTAACTGACTATTTTAAATGTAAGGAAAATCACCAACCTCTTAGTACCTCATTACACCACTTTTTGAAATGCACTTATTTATCATTTAAGGAATTTATTCCACTCATCAAGTTTTAGGGAGAGATCAAAATATATATATATGTATATAATAATATCTGTAAAGGGTATGAAAGGTCTTCTTCAGTGTCTAACAATCAAGAAATTATAATATACTTCTTGGAATTATTTACACTCTTTCTTCATTAGTTGTAAACATTTATGTTGTTTTATAAATTTTCATGTTTTTCTTTTTTATTCCAAATAGGCACATGACAGGTCCTGCGTCAGAGACAAGAGTTCTTATTAAATACCTCACAGTAAATAATGAGTACCTCCATTCCCCTTTGCTCTAGTCCTTATCACCATGGCCTTGTGATGAAAGATAGGTCAGTTGTCTAGTCTAGTCTAGTTCCAGACACTTCACAGTGAGAGAAGCAGAAACAATTTTTTTCTGCTTATAAAAGGCACAGAGGGGGCAATTGCCCCGCTCCACTGGAAAGATTTCTTCCTTAGTCTAGTCCTTTTGTATGTAAATAAAATCTCTCCAGAAGCCAGATAGCTCCAGGGGTTTGGGCTTTTACAATACAGAGATGTGTCCTTGAAATGTAAATAGCTAGGAAAACAATGCTCCAGTCTCCCTGGTACCTTCTGAGCTAAAATAGGTGCCTTTCCCACAGCGTAACTGTTAGACTATTAGAGGGATGAAACTAGTTTTCAACACATGACTAAAGTTGACCTTATGGTGTGTGAAAACACTTTTAGCAGAAGTGAAAGTAAACATTCTCTAACTGTATAGCATATGTTTCTGTATCTTAGGAGGCTAGGGCTCTAGAAAAGAACACTGAGAAACCCACGGAAGCTTTATTTCTCCAAAATTTGTGTATGAGAAATGGATAGCATATGTAGAAAACATTCATACTCCTCTTACTGATTTTGCTAAAAGGAAAAAAAAAAAAACCCACAGTATTATCACATCAAAACACAGTAAAATGTGTTCTTACTTCTTGATGTTTTATAGTCTACTCTGTATCTTTATATTTAAAACTCAATTGTCTTACCAACTCTTCTATGAAATTATGCTGGGATTAAACAAGAGTCCACTTGCTCTCCTAAACAAAATTAAGTTTCTAAGCCTTGTTTTGCAGTCTCAGACTTTAAGATGCGAATTTATCAAGAAAATATTATTCAAGCCAAAGTTTGACTACCATTTTTATGGCATTGGCTCTGGATTGCCTTCATAAAAGTGGTGATTGCTTTTTGATACCAATGGTAGCCAAGTGTTGTACTATATTTTATTTTGGTTCAAATTTGTGTTTAATCTAATTAAAGTCAGATTATCAAATTAGTCAATGTCTCCAAATGTGTGAGAACAGTGAAATCGGCTCTCAAAGGGGCATCTGGCTCCTGGACTGCAACACATGGTTTCACCTTCCACTTCACCCACACCCCAAGTGTGCATCAATATGGGGAGAGATGCATTTCCATCTGTGACCCCTTGTGGTTCAGTATGCTCCATAGAGTTAAATACTGAAAACAAACGGTGCTGAAAATGTATAGTAATAAAAGCAATTTTCAGTAATATTCAATTGTACAGTATTAAAAAATCACCAGCCACCTTATCGTGAATGCTTGTATTTTAAGAAGACCATTTTAGACATATGGCCATAGAATGTGAATATTTAAGTGGTCTATATATCAACATCAGCATTATTAACCATCATGTGTATAACAAAAAGGAATAAATATATAATTCATATATATATATGTGCATATGTGTTTTAAATGCATATTTCTAATTTTAAAGCATTGTTTTGATATATAGTGAACTTTATTGTTTTTTAAATTGACAGTGTCTTACATTAAAAAAATCACCTTCTTATGAATTTTAAAACTATGTCTACCCTTGAGGCAGCAAAAAATTCCTAGGAAGGAATGGCAGAGCATGATTCCAATGCCAGAAAGAGAATATTTATAGAAGTCTAGAGGCCTGAGTATTTGAATTTCTGCCACTCGACAGATCAACTAGATTTGTGGAAGAGCCTTACCTTAAAAAAGAATAATAAAGTAGTGTCATAATTTAGATTAAGACCATATATCTAATATAACTTGAAACATATATCACGTAATGCATAAATGGCTCATTGTATTGTTAGAAAAGGTTGCCTAGAAATCCTAATTCAGAAAACAAAACTGAAAGTTAACCAGATATCAGGCCAATAAAAGAAAAAAGAACTGCTGACTGGATTAGAAGCTCATGAAATTTATGGTCATCCTTGCTGTGAGACCACAGGCATATCCATGACTTCCATCACAATTGAGAATGTGATGATGTTAAGATGTCTTGTTTTTAACCCTTAAAATTATTTTTAATTTTACCAGAGCAATATATGTGCATGTTTAAAATAGGCATAGTCTATTTCCATATGTCAAGATAAATGGAAAAATTTAACAAGTGAGTTTTGAAGATACATTAAGATAAGTAGGAGTAAATGTAATTAAAAATATGAAAGATCTTATGGATAATATGACAAAACTTTATTGAAAGATATTAAAGACATCTTTAAGAAATGATAGTCTATGGTCATGCCATAGAGATAAAATATTGTAAAAATTTTGGTTTTCCCCAAAGTAATGTATAAATTCAAAGCAATGTCAATTTAAAGTTCTCATTTTTGGTGGAAATTGATATGCTGTTATCTAAAAGCCATGTGAGAACAGAAAGGGCCAAGAATAACTCATTAATGTTGAAGTAGAATAAAAATATGGAAATAATTGTCCCTAAGACATACTAACTTATATTTTAAAATTATAGTTCTGAAAAAGGGCAGTGATATTTGCTGAGACAGAACAAAATAATAGAATAAAGAGAAGAGCAACTGTTAACACACATTTGTGGCAGCCAGCTAACTGAAGAAAGTGGCATTGCAGAGTGGCATGAAAAGAATGAACTGGGAAGGGTACTAGGGAAATTGGTTATTTCTTACAGAATACATATAGTTGGATTCTTATTTTTTACCCATATGTACAAATCTGTATCAGGTAAATATATCTAAGTATGAAAACAACATTAAAAATATGCCTTTTAGGGGCGCCTGGGTAGCGCAGTCGTTAAAGCGTCTGCCTTCGGCTCAGGGCGTGATCCCGGCGTACCGGGATCGAGTCCCACATCGGGCTCCTCTGCTGGGAGCCTGCTTCTTCCTCTCCCACTCCCCCTGCTGTGTTCCCTCTCTCGCTGGCTGTCTCTCTGTCACATAAATAAATAAAATCTTTAAAAAAAAAAATATGCCTTTTAAGAAGTATCGGTGTGCATTTTTTTTAAAGATTTATTTATTTGAGAGAGACAGAGTGCATGAACGGGGTGAAGGAGGGGCAGAGGTGGAGGGAGAGAATCTCAAGCAGACTGAATGCAGAGCCCAATGAGGGGTTTAATCCCAGGATCCCAAGATCATGACCTAAGCAAAACCGAGAGCCTTGCGCCCAACTGACTGAGCCACCAAGGCACCCCTCAGTGTGCACTCTTAATACCTTCAAATAAGCAAGGATTTTATAGATAGCATACAAAAAGGTGCAAAGCAAAAACTGTAAAGAAAAATATTGATGTATTTCCTTACATTAAATTTTGAAAATACTATATACATCAAGAGATACTAAAATATTTTTAAAAAGGTAATAAATTTACAAACTGAGAATGTATTTGCAATCCAGAAACATTAGAGGGCTATTATATTAATACATATATTGAAAAACAAAACAATAATGACATGTAAAGCAATGCAATAGGGAAAAAAAGGCAAAATATCTTAACAGGTAATTCTGATAAAGATAATATAATATCTAATTATATTAGATATATAATATAAAGGTAGCAGGATCAAGAGAATGTGGAAACAAATGTTATCTGTTTATGTGTTTGTTTTCCAAGTGTCTCATTGGATATCAGCCAGTCCCAGCCCTCTGATTGGTATTCAAGTGACTGCTCACATTAATGGCTTCAAAGTGTTAAAAATAGTTATGACTCTTATTGCTGTCTTCCTAATTATCTAATTGGTT